>NW_021634872.1:0-61044 GCF_004799145.2 Neltuma alba | reverse complement strand
TTGATTGCAAGAAATTTTACTAAGAGATAATTTTAATCATCCAATATATATAGATGAAAATGATAGTTTAGATAGATCAACACACATTTTTGACAAATAACTAATTTAATTAATTTTTCAAACATATCCTTTGAAAAGTCAAAAGGCCAAGTTTGAAAAACTGACTTTGAGTAAGGGGGAGTTTGGCATCTCATATAAGCACTTAAAAAAACGGGGGAGAAAAGACATTAAGATATCCTCAAAAATGCTAAAAGATAAATTAGAGTTGGTGAATTTCAAAATCCTAAATTAGATCCCTTGTACTATTTTGAAATTTTAAAATACTGTTAAATGACAACGTAGCGTTTACTTTCAGTTACTCCTTTCATATAACTATTGACTATTCTAATTTTACTATTGATTACTTTTTTCTTCAAACTTTTGATAACTACTTTTGTATAACTATTGACTACACAAAGACAGTAAATGACTGAATTAAAAGTAGTTACCAGATCTCCAACAACACTTAATATATTTTTTG
The DNA here is from genome assembly GCF_004799145.2 of Neltuma alba. Classification (NCBI taxonomy): domain Eukaryota; kingdom Viridiplantae; phylum Streptophyta; class Magnoliopsida; order Fabales; family Fabaceae; genus Neltuma; species Neltuma alba. The sequence continues at coordinate 60,524 of NW_021634872.1, read as the reverse complement.
AATTTTTAAAATAAAAGTAGTCAATAGGTAAACAAAAGTAGTCACCAAATTTTTTAAAAATGAAAATAGTTAATAACAATAGTAGAGTAGCCAGTAGCTAAATAAAAGTGTCATCGGCGTTTTAAAAACAAATATAATCCATAGCTAAAAAAGTAATCAATACATAAAAAAGAATAGCACTGGAGCTCCGGCAGCTAGCCCTTGGCAGGGTTGTTGGTGGTCAGAAACCGGCCAGCTAAAAGTGCTAAGGTGACAATATTTAAAAAAAAAAGAAAAAAATAGCAAAGGGCATTTGCATAATTTTGGTAGACTTGAAAGTTCTAAAATAATACAAGGGGTTTGAATTGGAATTATGAAATTCACCCATATTGATTTGTCATTTAACAATTTTCAAGGTATTTTATTGTCTTTTTTCCTTAAAAAAATGCTTTGACGTAGGTCAAGACAAGTTTTCTAACATATTTATCCTGAACTCTACAAAATTACTTTTAAAAAAGTTAATCCAAATAGCGCAATGTGGTAAAGATGTAATAAATGTTCCATATATTGCCTTATTAAAAGACAAAAAAAAAAAAAAAAAACGTATCCGAGTACCTTGTACAATGGACAGGAGGGAGTATATCATAATAATATATGAATGTTAATGACATAAAGAAGAAAGACATTATTCTTCATAAGTATAAAGGTTAAATGACTATATATTTATGTTATGTACTAAACACTCCATCAGGTAAATGAGAAGCATTTCTCAATTTCCCTATAAAACTCTCCTTTTCATTAGCTTTCTGATCTGTACATATTATAAACTTGAAAAAAAAAAAAAAAAAGATGATATGGAAGACTCTGGCGTGTTCAGGTTCGACATTAGCGGTGCTTTCCTTGATGAGACAACACAAACTTTCAACACAGCATATTGTGGTAATCAGACTGAAGATGACGATGGAGCCACAAGATTCACATCAGTTGCACAACAGTTGCTGATGAATCTTCAAACAGTAACACCAAATATCAGAGGATCTTCTGCAGCCATGAAGATGACAGTGTCTAACGTTGGTCCAACTATTTATGCCTTTGCCCAATGTATTGAAACCATATCACAAAATGAGTGCCTCAGTTGCTTGAATGCTGGATACAACAATATAAAGACTTGTCTTTCCTACTCAGATGGTAGGGCTTTTGCCGATGGGTGTTTCATGAGATACTCCACAACTTCCTTTTTTCCTGATAACCAGACTATTGATATCGTACCTGCCTTCAAACAAGGTAAGGCTTCATTTAGATTCTTTGTCACCAGTTTATAAGTCCGATAAATTAGTTTGGAAAAAAATTATGCATGATAAATAGATATGTAAAATGGATTAAAGCATTATATTTATGATCAAAATCCACTCTCCAACTAATTCCTACATTTAGGATATACAGGAGGAGTAAATTTTCAATTTGAAAATTTATATGAATCCTTAGTTTGAATGTTTATTTAGGTTATATAGAATGATTTGATCAAGTATTATTATTGACATTTTAATTTTATACTTTAGAGCATGATACGTTTCAAAATAACTTGGTATTATTTGAAATTACATGTACATATATTCACTCATATATGTGTACATTTGTATTTGTACAAATCTTTGTTCGTAGGTTCAAGTAACAAGGGGGCCATTGCTGCTGGAGTTGTTTCAGGTGCTGCTCTTGCTTTGCTCCTCGTTGCATTATTTGCTTGGATGAGACGAACTAAAAGCCCAAAGAGGGTTCCTAGAGGTAAACAAATTAAAAATTACGAGGCTACTATTTTATCAATTTGGAAAATGAACAAAATCTTCAACTGCTAGTTATTTTAATTTATGAACAAAAGGTTTGATTTTTGTTTTCCATGGCAGGAGAGATACCTGGAGCGAGTAAGTTGAAAGGCTCAATAACTTTTAGTTATAAGGATTTAAAGTCTGCAACTAAGAATTTTAGTGACGAAAATAAAATAGGAGAAGGTGGATTTGGTGTTGTATACAAGGTACAACTTTATTATGAGTTTCAATGTAAGGATATCTTTAAGCGTGGTTTATATATTATTTTTGAAAGATAGTCTGATAACAATCTCATGTTTAAAATTCTCAATTATGATTAGGGCATTTTGGGGAATGGGAAAGTAGTTGCAGTAAAGAAATTAGCTTTACGAGCCTCCAATAGGATCGATGAAGATTTTGAGAGTGAAGTGATGCTGATAAGTAATGTTCATCATCGAAATCTTGTTCGACTTTTGGGATCTTGTAGCAAAGGTCACGATAGAATCCTTGTTTACGAATACATGAAAAACAACAGTCTTGACAGATTCTTATTTGGTATGTTATTTCAATTACCAAAGCTTATGCACACTATCTTAAGCATTATGAGATGTGGACATATTTTCAACATGACAACATTTCATTCACTCGTTAGGAAAAATGTGCTCATATGTCATGGTTTCATTAGATAATTTGATTGGAACATAGATATTGGAAGGACATTGTTATGTTTCGCCCTTCGTTCTTTTTTCTCACCTTTCAAATTTTGGAAACTTGGGAAATAGGTGAAAGGAAAGGTTCTCTCAATTGGAAGCAACGATATGAAGTGATTTTAGGAATAGCAAGAGGCTTGACTTATCTTCATGAGGAATTTCATATTCGCATTATTCATAGAGATATAAAGACAAATAACATTCTGTTAGATGATGATCTACAACCACGAATTGCTGATTTTGGGTTGGCAAGGCTTATACCTGAGAATAGAACTCATCTTAGTACAAAATTTGCAGGAACATTGTAAGTTGATTGAAATAACTACTTTGCTCCAGTTAATTTTCAATTCTATTAGTCTTATTCCAGTAAATGGATTGTTAAAGGTATTAATGAAATCTATACATTAGTCTATTAAAAAATCCTATGACATGGACAATACATGATTATGCAAGAAGGAATTCATACTTATGTTGAAGATGATGATGACACAATACTTGATATTCCACGTCTATTTTGGATTTTGTAGCATCACAATAATTATGTGTTTTAGTTTGAGCTATTATTCTAATTAACTACATCATAAATAATATATGATTGACAGAGGATACACTGCACCAGAGTATGCAATTCATGGACAACTATCTGAAAAGGCTGATATTTATAGTTATGGTATTGTTGTCTTAGAAATCATTAGCGGCCAAAAAAGCAATGAATTGAAAGTTGATGGTGATGCTGAAGGCGAATTCCTCCTCCAAAAAGTGAGAAAATTCACATGCCTATTTGAAAAAGCTTTTCTTTATTTTGAAAAAAAAAAAACTTAGATGTTGGATTTTTTAACAGCACATCTAAAATTCTTTCGAAAAAGCTTACTTTATGAGAGAAAATAATCTTATGATAAATGCTTATTTCGTTTCACTTTCATCCTACTTGATAGGCTTGGAAACTTTATGAGAGAGGCATGCATTTAGAGTTGGTGGACAATGCCTTAGACAGTAATGATTATGATGCAGAAGAAGTGAAGAAAATTATAGAAATTGGTTTGCTATGCACTCAAGCATCTGCAGAAATAAGACCGGCAATATCTGAAATAGTGGTTTTGCTTCAGAACAAGGGTTTATTAGAGAATATGAGGCCGACTATGCCTATCTTGATTGAACCTAATTAGAGCTTCATGGAATACACCTCCATCCCTACTGCTTCCGTTACATCAAATGATATTGCTTTTACTTTTTAATACCATCAACAAGATAATTGTACTTTACAAGAATGTGCTTTTCTAAATGGCTGATGAGAGTAGTCTTAGTCGCATCAGCTACCAACTAGTTCTAGATCCAACTATAAATACAATATAGTGTAAATCATTCTCTTAGGGATCAGTTTTAGAATTGTAATTGCAAAGGGGACATAGTTATTTATATGCAAATACAGTACAGCTACTCTAGAATGATGCAAGCATACTCTAAATGCAATTTTGTTATGATTATGCACCTAAGTAAACTAATGCAGACTACAGCTATATGCTTAATGCACATAGGGATGTGATCCCAAATGTAGGACCTGGCTTAGGTTCCCGGCAATGGATGGGCACAAAAAATAATTGGGACCAACTTATGGAACGTACTGAGAGGGCGGTTCTTCTCCCCGCCCCCCCCCCGGGGGTACTGTTAAGTGGAAGACGGAAAAGCATGACATGTTCTCTCTCAGGTTTGCCTACAATATGTGAAGAAAGCTTATGAAGCCTTGTTTAGTAGATAATGTTTTTCTCCGCAAATCTCTGGGAATGGTGGACAATGGGAAGACTGGCTGTGGAGGCACACTGAGATTACATGGGAAAGTAGTTATATACTTTTATGCTTAGTTTTTTAATGGGACTAAGGCGTGGATGGGATGGACTTGATAGATGATTCTACAGATTCTACTTCGTTGACCCAACAAAGTGAGACAAGAGAGACAAACTCAAAAGAGATATAATTTAAATGATTAATTAAATTATTATCTCTTATCTTAAATATAAAAACCAGTTTGTTGTGTAAATTAGCTCTTATATTTAGAATCAGATGTTGTATCTAAAGCTTGAATTATATGGTATTATGTTAGTTCTCAATAATGGTAAAATTAAAATTTTTATTTTAAAAGTAACATCAAGAATTAAATTTTTATGTTTAAATTCTGAAACAAATTTTTGCTGCTTTAGGAGGCTGTTGTTACCCAAGATTAGACATCCTCTCATGGAAATGAGTGTTCAAAAAATGGCTCGGGCGAGCGACATAAATTTGGTTCATGTAGCTCTTAAACTCCCGCAGTAATATAAATTAACCGGGAGCGATCTCAGAGTCAGCTACTGCTAGTTGATCTGAGTGAGTGCATGGTCCCCTTATAGCAACAGTAGAATATAGGTAAAACTTGGTGTTATTTGAAAAACCCAAATGATCAATTACGTTGGTATACTATCTCTGCCTGAAGACCTTTGCAGAAACTACTTTGCCGTAATCAAGTACCTATAATAGGGTGATTCTTTTGAATGTTCTGTATAACTCTGAAAATTATCTTCCTCATTTATTCTGCGTTTCCATATTTAAGGGGAACCCTTTTTTGGGTGGGTTTGATCACCATCCTTGCAGTTTCGTGCATGAAATTCCTCCATCAATATTTCAGACAAGACATGACATTTTCCTTCTCTGCTTCAATGCTATGTTCTGGTGATAATGTATATCAGCAAAAGATGAAGGCACCCAACTAGACTTGTTGAACAAGGATAGCAGTGTTACAACAGTATAGTCGTGGCAATCACAAACTACCCAAATTATATTGCACAATTCATGTTTCAATGTTTCATTGTACTGAAATCTTCAGTAATGAATGAAAGCGAATGCTTACTCCAGTTGTTTCCTTCTTAAATATTATTATTGTTATTTTCTGGGGGTTCAAAATCACATCGCCTTCCTGATGCAATAGAAGCGGAGACAGTAGCATTTGATAGAGATGAACTATTACTGAGCATCTCTTCTATTCCCCACATTAGAATCAACATAAACAGGCATAGCGGGTCGCTTGTGATCCATTAAGCCACCTTTGCTTTCGATCATATCAACAACTTCAAACATTGTTGGCCTTGCTGCAGGAGATGCTTGCGTGCAAAGCAATCCAATCTCTATGATTTTCTTTACTTCTTCTGCATCATACTCATTTAGATCTAAGGTTTCATCCACAAACTCCATGTGCATTCCTCTCTCGTACAGTTTCCAAGCCTGCCGAGGGGCATCAAAGTCATACAAGATAGAGGAAAAAAGATTGCGTGGTGTTGAGCAGTCAAAAACAATCGTTTGTCACGCTATATTGAAAATAATTTGATTAGTTATATCTGCATTTGTAATTTCTCCAAATAAAAACCTTTCCTTTGGTATATCGATTTTGAGAATTCACTTACTCTCTGAAGAAGGAATTCGCCTTGATCATCATTCTTTAATTCACCACTCTTCTGTCCACTTATAATTTCTAAGACTACAACACCATAGCAATAGGTGTCAACCTTCTCAGATAATTGTCCATGCATTACATACTCAGGTGCAGTGTATCCCCTATATAACAGAAGCAAAAGGATCAAAAATTACCATATGTAAGAGACGAGTCACAACAAGACATGGAAACTTACACTAACAATGATAAAAACAAATTTCAAATATTCGTGTGCAACTTAAAAGTGTTGTATCATGTTTCTAGTGAGTCATAAACATACACAAGTCTTCATGCTTTGTAGAAACAACTAAACATTTGAGAAGAGATCTAGTTGCTAAAGTAGTGTCACGTTTGATCAACAAATGACTTGTTACAATCATTTGCGTTAATATGATATATATTGAGTGCAGAAAATATGAATAGTTACATATGTTACTACTTACATTGTTCCTGCAAATTTTGTGTTCAGATGAGATTGGTCCCTTGGCAAAAGCCTTGCCAATCCAAAATCTGCAATTTTAGGCTGGAAATCAACATCCAAGAGGATGTTGCTGGGCTTTATATCTCTATGTATGATGCAAATGTGAAATCCCTCATGAAGATATGCCAAACCCCTTGCAGTGCCTAAAATTATACCATAACGTTGCTTCCAATTGAGAGAACCTTTATTGTCACCTATTTCCAGCACTTTAGATAGTAAGAGAGAGGGGACCAAAAAAAACATAAAAATAGAGGAAGCAGATGAATTTCAAGTACAAAGGAAATTTCTTCAAGTACTAAATTGAATATACCAAATAAGAACTGGCCAACATTGTTGTTCTTCATGTACTCATAGACAAGGAATCTCTCTTGGCCTTTACTGCAACATCCAAGAAGTCGAACAAGATTTCGATGATGAACATTACTTATTAGCTTCACTTCACTTTCAAAATCTTCATCCATCTTTTTGGATTGCTCTAGAGCCAATTTCTTTATGGCAATTACTTTTCCATTTTTCAGAGTACCCTGTTCAATGAAGAGATCACATTTCTAGACTATAGAGTGTGCTTGAGGGAAGTGCCATCCTTTTATTAAGAATTAGACACATTTTCCTGTGTATTTCATGGAATCTAAGAAATACATTGTACTTTCTATATATCTTTATACGAAAGTGTCTCTTGAAAAAAGATATGGACTGTAATAATACAAATGACTGTTTGCGTGTGAGTGTTTTTTTTTTTGGGGGGGGGGGGGGGGGGGGGGTTTTACCTTGTATACATCACCAAAACCTCCTTCTCCTAATTTATTCTCTTCACTGAAATTTTTTGTTGCAGACTTCAGATCTTTATACCTGTAGTTAACCGGGCCTTTCAACTCAGTTGCTCCCAAAATGTCAACTGCAAGAAAAACCACAGTCAGAAATCTCTCAATAAAGTATGAAGTAGTTAGGGGTTCATCCCTTTCAAATTAAAACCGTCACATCCCTTTGGCAGGAAAAAGTTAAAACTAGAGCATCACAATGAATCATTTCAAATTGAATAATAAAGATTTTTCTAGTTATCTTACCTCTATGAACTCTCTTGGACAATGATCGTCTATACAAAGCAAATAATGCAAGGAGAATCAAAATAAAAGATGCACCTCCAACGACCCCACCAATAATGGCCTTCTTGCTTGAATCTCCTACGAGTCACAATTGTTTGAAGTTAAATTGTACTATATTTGCTCATGTCAATTGTTTCTTGGTATGCAATGCACATAGTCATTCGGGAGTTTAAAGTTAAGAACTTTACCTTGTTTCAAGATGTGTTTGATATCAGTGGTCTGATTAGTGGCAAAAAATGCAGAGGTGGAGTATCTCATGAAGCAACCAGCATAAAAAATCTTAGCATTTGAGTTGGGAATACAAATCTGAAAATTTCTTAAGCCAGACTCCAAGCAATCTTGGCAGCCACTTTGAGTGACGGTCTCGAGACATTGAGCAAAGGCATAAATATTTGAACCATTACTTTTAGGTACTGGCGTTACAGCGGCTGCAAAGAAACCAGGTATTCTTGGTGTTGCTTCCACCAGATTCTTTAGCACTTGTTGCACAGTTGAAGCAAGTTCTGTGGAGCTTTTAGCCACAAGATTCCCACACATAATGTGGTTCCCACCGTCTGTGGACTGGTCGAAGAAAATACTGCTCTCATACCTTGAAAAACACACAAAAATATGCCATCTTTATGATTGTAAAAAATGTCACTGTTATGACCACATTAAGAGACATCGGTTACCGGAGATGTTAGTGATATGATTGTTTTATGGTGTTGCAAACTATGCAGTTGTCTCTACTGTGGAACACTTTTCAATTAGTTGAAGGATTTTATGTGTTTAGAATTAATATAGAGTATGAAGCAAAGCAAAGCAACTAAGGATTTTAAGCATAATGAGGACAAAACAGCAACAACAAAGTTGTCAATTCCATGATTCATCAACCCAAAATCATTGGAGCTCAAGGTTTTGTCCCATAGGTGAGCAACGGCCAAAAAAATCCGAACACACAAGCTTCTTCGTCATGCGCTTCCTGGTAGCAAATTTCTCTGTCACAAACCGGAACAACAAGAAATGCAGAACCAAAGATCGCATGGAACAATTAAAATACAGCAGGACTTCGTCGTCGTCGTCGTCGTCGTCGTCGCTCAGCATGATTTGAGGGAAATTTCAAAAAAAAATTCCGCAAAAGTTTCAGAGCAAGAGCAAGGGGGAAATTTCAGAGCATAAACACGAACAAAATTTATCGAAGAAGAAGAAAAATTCATCGCCGTCGTTGTGCATGCTCTGGTTAATCACTCCGTCATCCTCCTTCAGAGCAAGAACCAGATAGCCGAGAAGGCAGGAGGAAGAGCGGCGGTCGCCGAGACGGCGTTGGGCAAGCGACTGTGACGAGTGTGGCGGTGAAGTGGTGACATGCGACGGTGACTGGGAAGATAGATTGGGGGCAGTGCCGAGAACTCCCTGTAATCGGGCCCATTCGTCTTTGGAAAACAATATAATCAATAAAAAAGGTAAACATAGGTATCCTTTAGAGATTACCTTCGAGAGACTGTTGAATACTAATACTAGATGTGATACCTCCTCCAACAGAAATTAGAATCCTAGTCTTTTAACTTTTAAATGATGAGTTTTGGTCTTTTAAAATCTAAAATTATCTAAATTTTTATTAAATTATAAAGACTAATTCTTAAAAAATTAAAACTAAAATAAAAACGAGTATGTCAAAAATTGTGTTAACCTCAAAATAAATAAATACTTGAAATAAAATTTTTCACACATATTATTATTATTATTTTATTTTTGGCAATGGATTTTACACATTGGATTTTAGTTACGTTTCCAGTTTGTCTTTCAAGTTTCAACAATTCTTTTGTGCAAACATAGCCTGAATCCTCAGAAATTTAATGACTTATATATCTTAATGGCCAAAAGCATATCTTCATGTTGTAACTTCGTATACTCCTTTCCCCGTAATCTTCTATAAAATCTTTTAACTAAATTAAGTATTTTAAAAAAAAGTTAAAATTAATTAGGAGCAATAAATATATAAAAATTAAATCTTTTTTTTTTAAGTAAGTCATTATTTAATAAGGAAGCAAATAAATAAGAGAAATACCATAATGAAATAAAAGACTAAAGAAAATATAGCATGAGAAAAAGATGATGAGAATGAATAAAAAAAATTAAGGAGTAAAATTAGTGAAAATATATTTAATATTAAGACACTCCTTCGCTGAATCTTATAGAAAAAACCAAGTCAATTCAAATTTTTATAATCTTGCAAAAAAGAGCAGATGGAGTAACATTTTAGCTTAAACTCTTAATTTTAATAGTATTTTTCTTTTTTGAATCATTAGTTTCAACTTCAAATCATGAATTTTTACCGATTATTGTTATTGAGAAGGGAAAACCATCTTGCATATACCTAAAGTTTGCCTCAATTTCTAATTTAGTACCTCTGTAGTTTACCCTGTTGGCATAATTAACCTTTACACAAGGATTAACGGTACTAATAAGAAAAAAAATACACAAATACCAAATGAAAAATTGAAAGAAACTATAGTTACCTTCAAAATGATTTTTCATTTAAAACAAGGAAAACAAGAGCAATTTTGCCTATCCTAGACTTTATACAAATATGAATCTCATTCTTTAACTTCAGTGAAATTCTTCTTTTAAATTTTACAAAGGAATATTAAAAACAAAAGTTTAAAAAAATGTCCAAGTTGGTCAGATACCTGAGGAAGCAACCTTCGTATATGACCCGGGCACCAGTGGCGGAGACGGAGCAGTTCTCGTATATATGAACGGCGGCGAAGTCGAAGCAAGCGAGGCAGTCTTTGATAGAGAGGTAGTTTCTGCACTGAAAAACGCCGTACGCCGGATTGTTACCCTTCACGGCCTGCGCCACCGCGGAGTGTTTGCTCTGGTTGCTGACCTGCGCTCTCAGGCTTCGCATCGTCGCGTTTAGGTTCTGGTTGAAGATGGCCACGTCACTGACATTATAGCTGCTGCAACCTGATTTCACATAACTGAGCTGCGGCTCTGAAACGACGCCGTCAAGAGTCCACCACGTCCAGATTGTGAAGCTCAACAAGAAGGTGAAGAGCAAGGGATTTTGTTGCAGGTTTAGCAGCAGCATGGTGTTTTACTTTTTCCTTGCAGAGTATAGAGAGAGAGAGAGAGAGAGAGAGAGGATGAAGAATGAACAATGAAGGTGGAGATCTCTTTGAAAAGTATAAGCCGGCATAGTGCTTCAAAGTCACTTCAAATTTCTGAGAGAGATAGATGTTCAATTATCATTGATTTTTACTCCCTCCCCTGATAAATATACAGAACAGTTGGTAGATGAGTTTATTTTTATCCTAAATATAATATTTCTCCGGTTCTAAATATAAGACTCATTTTGTAATGCAAATTACATTATAAAATGAATCTTATATTTAAGATCGGAGAAGTACTTCAATCTCATTTCTCTTTTAAATTTATAACTTTTTTTAGACTCTCTATATGGATTCCACATATTATATTAAAGATCCGTTTTCCATCTCAAAGGAAATAATTTTTCATACAAATTTTATTAATTTATATAAATTAGTTATTTAAATCTTACTCCCTCCGTTCCTTATTATAAGAGACATTTGATGCTTATGACATGTTCTTATATATAAGAGACACTTAAAAGTTGTCTCTACTTTTTTGTATTGATTTCCTATTTTACACATATTTATTATCTCCAACTCACACTCTCTTTCCCTCCCACTTCTCTTTCTTTTAATAATTTAATTGTTCTCTCTCATGCTCTCTCTCCTTATTAATGAGGGCATTTTTGGAAAAAAAATTATATTTTTTACACATTAATTGTTCTTAACTAATTTTAACTATTTTTTTGATCAACGTACTTCGGTTATTTGTCGCTTATAATAAGGAACGGAGGGAGTACATTTGGGAGTGAATATAAATAACTAGTACATCTACCACGGAGACTATTTGGTCTGGGAGTAAGATTTTGTGTATGGTGCTATAGGCTTTATTTGTTCCCTGTTTGGGAAAAGGAGGGGAGAAGGAGGAAGTTAGCTTTAGATTAAAAACTAGAAAATTTTTAATTTTAATCTTATTAAATTTAATAATTTTTATTTAAAAAAAGCAAAGATCCTTGTTTAGCAGGGGCAGTATGAAAAATGTAATAAATATCTTAAATGGTTGGGCGCACTTTTCTACAAGGATTGGGACGAAGACTTGTAAATTTTTATACTAGCTTTTTTTAATATAAATTAAGATTTCCAGATTTTGTCAGGAATTATTAGTTGTCACAGTGTGTGTGCGATTATAAATTCACATGCAAAATATATTATTACAAAAAAAAAAATAACTTTCAGCAGTAACTTTTGTGATAACAAGTCATATTAATGAACAAAATTATTGTTGAAATATAATATTTTTTAAAAAAATTTAAAACGATAGTAAAAAGTTAAAATAAACTTTTAGCAGTGACAAAAAATTGCCACTAAAAAACGCTTTTAGTACCGACATGTTGAGTTATCACAAAAAGTTTTTTTTCAGTGACAATAATAGGAGTTGCCACTGAAAGTCTCACTTTTAAAAATTGACCTTCCATGAAAACTCTAAAATGTCTATGTGGAAAGTCACACTTTCAACAGTGATATTTTGTGTTGCCATTAAAAGTCATCATTGAAATTTTTTTTTGGGGTAGTGTATATGAATTTTTATGATTTTGTTATTATCAATTAGTAAAATACCTATATACACTTATAAATTTATTTATGAACCTGACTTGGTATATATAAGCCACTTGACTTCTCCGAAAAAGACGCATCTCAATTCTCTCTCTCTCGTTTCCTAATGCTCTTAATAAAAGTTTTTAACTTCTACGTTTATTCTAGTTGCTGGCATAAGAGTGGGGTCAAAAAGCACAATTGATGATAAAGGGGGTTTTTCAGCAGACTTATTAATTTAAAACTCGTTTGAAATAGCTTATAAATAATTTTTTAATTGTGATTTATAGAATATGAAGTAAGTATATTAGAAGAGTTTTATCTGGAATTTACATAAAACGTGTTTACACGTAATTCGTAATGACATCCCAAATAGGGCCTTACTTTATATGCTTATGAATTCACCTACTGGCCATCAAAATCTTTATTGGATATAATATTCTCGCTTGCTTTAAGTCTTATATAAATAACTTTTTCCATACGTAGATTTAAATACACATTAAACGAAAGAAACAAAAAAATTATGCAGACAAAACTATCATATAATGCTCATTTGCTGAGTTATTAAGCTACGCTGAACAAATAGCAAGTTAATTTCATCGAGGGGGAAAAAATAGCAAGTTAAACTAGTTTGTACGTTTAATTAGAAACTTGATGTTAAAACAAATAATAAAAATAATTTTCAATAAATTAAGATTAACAAGCTGCATGAACTAACCATGCGGAATCTAAATCCTGTGTATATCTAGGCTTAGGGATGCATAAATTTCTTCTATCCCCCACTTTTAATTTGCATCGCCCAACATTTTTTGGGTTTTCTTTTTCTTTTATAAATTAATCCAAATAATGAGAATGGGGCATATTTTGTGTTCCACATAAATAGTCCTAATTTTGTATCAAGAAATAAAAGCATAATTAATAAACCGGTCTATCCCACAGCAACCTTCGTCACTTTTCTCAGTATGTTTTGCCGCCGCCTTTTGAAAAAGGGAAAGATTAAGGCAATAACCAAAGGCTAATCATGTGAATTCTCTCGTTTTCCTTTTGAAGAAAATAATAAATAGTGTATGAATTATATAACATATTACATCTAGTTCTTTTTATAAGATACAAATAATTCGATTATACATATAAAAAGGTTAGTTATGATTGGTTAAAAGTAATAAATATGAGGAATGGATGCAAATTATTATTTTCCAAAAAGAACACTTACTATGGGGATAGTGAAAGAGAACGAGTAAATAGGAAAAAGGTGTGATCTGAGTAAGAGAAAGACTAATCAACGATGCAAAAATAAAAATACTCTATCCGATTTTAAATATAAGATTCATTTTACAGTGTAAATTACATTACAAAATAGATCTTATACTAGTAATACTTAAATAGGTTATTATTGTCTTTTACAAACAAGAACATGTCATTCTCACCCAAAAAAAAGAAAGAACCTTTTAGTATGCGATAGACAGAGTGTTGTTCTAAGGAGTGTGTTTTGGCATTCTTCAAAAGCAATTTAACAAAAAAAAGTATTTTCATACAAGTTAATACAAAACTTTTTTTATATAGTTATTTTGTATATCGTAAATTTATTTTTAAAAAACTAATCCAAACTTAATTAACATCAAGAGATATACTATTAACATCTAAAGCCAATATCTTTGTGGCCATGTGAACATGTAGTGGCATGACAAGGACGACTAATTATGACATCATCTCCTACAATTATCCATCGAATCTCACGAGTCATTCCAAAAGCCGCGACGACTCATTTAACGTGCGTCTTTTATTAATTTGCGTGAACTTCCATAATCGGTGTCTTTTTTTTAATCTCTGGCCGCGACGACTCAATTCATGGAAATTTCTAAGATGCCTTCATCATACGTCGTCTCAACAAGAAATGTCCTTATTATCTCTGGCCACACTAAAAGAAAAAATAACAAGCATAAGTCATTGTCATTGTCATTGTTCTAAGTTGCCTCAATTATGCGTCGCCTCCATCCACTTGTTTTTCAATATCATCTTCTTAGTTGTCTTTGGAACCAAGATGAGAGGGGGAAAAAAAGAATTGCAGGTCCATTCAATTTAGTCGTTTTCAAAATTATCTTTGGTACTAGTTGGAAGTGGACTTGGATATTTCTTAAAATAAGTCCAAAAGAATAATTAATAGGTGTGGGGTCTTTCTTTCTTTGTCACTGTTAGAAGTTCAAATATGGAGTACTAATATAATAAATAATCTTTCATGTCAATAATTGGAAGAATTATGGCATTATTTGATATTGGGGCGTCACTTTCGGCGTGCTCAATAGGAAGTTTGGTAGTTGTCTCTTTCCTAGTCGATCGGATCTAGCAAAAGGATCAAGTCGCCAATAACATAATACATTAATATTTGAATTCTCATTAAGAGATACTCATATTTAGATTCCGCTTAGCATGAAGTATTAAAAGTTAAAAGTAAAGATTGTGATTGGAATTGAAAAATATGTTAAACAAGTGTTTAATATAAGAAATTACTTATTACTTAGAATTACACAAACTTATATATACGGATTGAGAAATACCATGGAAGGATACAGTATTCCTAAATCCCACCTATATAGGATTGCCTAATCCCATGTGATAAAAAATTACTCATACTGAACATTCTTTAATGATTTTTTTTAATTTTAATCTCAATTTTTACCTCGCGTTCTCAATACTTTGCACGAAAGGAGAACAAAAATTTTTCTAATAGAAAGATACCTGTGCCTAAAAAAAACTACTAAAATCAAATGGTTCAAAATGTTAGCTAAATTTAGATAAAAATAATAAATGTGTAAGATATATACATATGTTTCCGATTGTATACTCTTGTTTGTACAAAGAGTATATGAGAAATAATGAGTGAAAATTTATTAGAGAGAGGTAATGAATGACATATATTTAATTGAGATAAAAGTTAATTAAACGACTAATTTAAAATTTTAGACAAAGATAATTTGTTTATGATATATAAGGACATCACTATGAGAGAGATTATTTCTTATAAAAAGGAAAGGACGGAGTATGTATTTCGCTATTTCTTATTCTATTTCTTTCAAAGTATTTTCCACGTACTAAACTCTTCTGATCATTAATATAAGACTTACTTAACTAATTTAAATAGATTAAAAAAATTATTTAAATAAGTTAATATGATATACGTTTTTTTTAAATACCCTAATTATTTTTCTTAATTTTCTTCCTCCCCTCCTACTTGATTATTGTGGAGGGAATATCAAGAGGATTAATTCTGCTTGTGGGAGACTGAAAGGCGAGGAGTAAGCTAGAAGATAATGAAGGCACCGTTTGGGTGACACCCCAAACCATGGTTTGGGTGATAAGTCACCCAAACACCCACCCAATTTGCACAAGCCGTGATTTTGGGCCAAAATCATGGTTTTGGAAAAAGCAAAAAAATTTTGCTTTTGGAGAAAAAAGGAAGAGTGTGAGAGCCTATAGGATATGTATCTTGTTATTTTTTTTATAAACATATTTTTTTATAAACATATTTAATCATATATTTTATAAATATATATACATATTAATTATTTATTAATTATATTATCTTATGTATTATTAATTATGTTAATAAAAAATATATTATTAACAATTTTATTCCTTCAAATTAAAATATATCATAAAATCTATTTTTTCTGTAATTATTATATTGACTTATGTCTTTGTTTTAGTAATTTGTATATATAAAAAGTGCTTCTGATAACAACTATCCAAACACTCTCATTTCTCAAAATCACTTTTTCATAACATTTATTCTTTTCAGAATCTATTCTTCTCAGAATCACTTTTTTAAACCACGGTTTAGTTTTATTTAAACACACCCGAAGTGGGATAAGCTGTATACAAAGAAAGAAAAATAAGAATGGAAGAGCATCAGAGGTGCAAGAAGCAACTGAGAAAACAGGAGTGATGATCAGTGTTTTGAAAAATCAAAATGCAAAGTCTGAATCTTCTGGTGCCTGTGTACATTATTCAAAGAAGAGAGAGAGAAACAATGAAAGAAAAAGCTGACTTGGTGTGCGTGTTGTGGTGGGAAATGGCAGTAGCATCACGTGAGGTGAGAAGAAAGAGGTAAAATAATAAAAAGATGGGGATTTTAATAGGTAAGAAGAAAAAGAGAAGGGATAAAATAGAATAAAAAAATAAAAAATTATATTATTTTAATAAGTACTAGTTTGATCACAGTTGGATTCCGATTTGACCCATTAATCCTTAAACCACTATATTAACCGGTTTAGTATTGTATCTATTTTTTTGTTCCTTGCATATTAGACTAATATCAACTTTTAAAGTAAGTCCTATATCAAGTACCGAAGTACATAGATTATTAAATGACAAATGAATCTAGTCAACAAACTTAGGGTGTGTTTGGATGAAACCAAACTATGGTTTGGAGAATAGCTTTTGGAGAATAGATTTTGGAAAGAATAGATTCTGTGAAGAATAGATTTTGTAAAAAAGTAATTCTGAAAAGTGAGAGTGTTTGAATAGTTGTTATCAGAAGTACTTTTTATATATACAAATTACTAAAGAAAAGACATAAGTTAATATGATAATACAGAAAAATAAATTTTATGATGTATTTTAATTTAAAGGAATAAAATTGTTAATAATATATTTTTTTACCAACATAATTAATAATACATAAGATAATATAATTAATAAATAATTAATATGTATATATATTTATAAAATATAAGATTAAATATGTTTATAAAAAAAATAACAAGATACATATCCTATAAGCTCTTACACTCTCCCTTTTTTCTCTAAAAGCAAAAATTTTTTGCTTTTTGGGTGGGTGTTTGGGTGATTTATTTTTCAAACCATGGTTTAGGGTGCCACCCAAACACAGCCTTAGTCTTACTGGTAAAAATGTAGACGATAACTCATGATAGGACCATGGGTTCTGGCCCTATTGACTACTCCCCCGGTCCTAAATATAAAATCTTTATATGTATAAGACCCTTCTACATAAAAGGATCTTATATTTAGGATCGGAGGAGTTTTTTTTTTTTTTTTTACCTGAAGCCCTATTGACTATTTGAGACTTGCTCATATTAACTTTATTCAGTTATAAATAACAAATGAGTCTGAATATTTTTACTATTAATTTACAAATAATCTTAATTTCAACTAGGATTCAAGAAAGAAAAAATCTAGGGCTAGTTTTGCTACTCATCATTTTAAAATAAGATCACGTAGGTATTAATTTTGTTCATAAAGTTTGAATATAATTATTTATCTTAACCTTTTGTCTTATAATATGGTTCATGTGCATTGCATAGAGTATGGGATAAACTACATTTTTCTTAATTACCTGGATCATGAATATGTAGAGTTTTATTTATATTACATAGAGATATATTATATATATTTGTAATAAAAATCATACATCTCAAAACCTTTATTATTATTAGTATTATCTATATATATATATATCTACAACATTATTTTCCTCAGATAATATTATTAATATATATAATAAACTCTGTAGAAAATCATACTAATTCATAAACACGGTACAAAGTTCTGAGCCTACAGTCTACGAGTAATTCTTTCCAAGCATTTGAAAACTAAAAACTTTCCTGTATTCTTTCTAACTTTTTTTAATATTTTTTGTATGGTTAATATATAATAAGTATATATTCTCATTGATATGTATTGACCAACTTATGCTAGTACATATTACAAAATTGCCTTAAAAAATTATTGGTAATAAAAACCAAACCTAAAAATTCAAAATTATAATTATAATTATATATATAAGCTTATATTTTCATTATTTTACAAAATATTTTGGGCCCCTCCTCTTCTGATCTCATCCTAGTTCCGCCATCACTTGCCCCTTCATCTTTCATTCTTCATCGCTTCTGTAAAGTAAGAAAAAAACAGCATGCAGCCTCAGCTACCGCAACAAAAGCCTCTGTTCTTCTTCTTATTGAGCTTCATAATCTGGTCATGGTGGACTCTTAACGACGTCGTTTCGGACCCTCAGACGAATCTAGTGCGACTATGGTGTGACCCCCAAGACGGTGACAACGATGGGTCCATCATGAAGGAGATCCTGAACGAAACGTTTGGAGATCTGAGATCTCAGATCCAAAACCAAAACAAACACTTCGCCATAGCTCAATCAGTGAAGGCTAACATCCCCGTTTATGGCCTTTTTCAGTGCAGAAACTACCTCTCCGTTGCCGATTGCCTCGCTTGCTTTGACGTCGCCGCCGTAAACATCCGCAACTGCTCCGCCAGGGCATACGCTGCTCGTCTTGTCTACGACGGCTGCTTCCTCAGGTACAACTAGCTACTCCCCCAACCTCAAGTTGGACTTTTCCTTTTTCTTTCTCTTTTTTTCCCCCTTTTGGGATAAATATTGTGAGTTGTGATATTACTGTGTTTGCGCTTTTTGCGTTAAAAGTCAGAACAGCAGAGAGTAGAGAGAGTAAAGACAAACGAGAAAACGAGAAACTAATTTATTTCTCTGTGATGTATATATGATTCTGTAATTACAATATATACCATGATATGAAATAATAATAATTTCAAATACTACCTCCAGTTCCAAAAGCTGAATAAAGGTTGAACTTGAGTATAAATATAAAAATTATAATCTAATTTATCTTTTATATTTATCATTTTTGTTAAACTAATTTACCTAACTTATATAGATTAATATATAATCTAATGTTATAGAAGTATTTTAGAAAGATTATCTCATATTGGTTATCATTAACTAGTATATTTAACTTTTTTAACCAACTCAAATTAATTAAGCATTTCTTATATTAAGGGTGTGTTTGGTTGGAGGGGAGGGGAGGGGAGGGCAAATGAGCCCCTCCTCTCATTTGGTTGAAAATTTTAGAGGGGAGGAGAGCTAAAATGTCCCCTCCCCTCCCCTCCCCTCTCTCCTCCCATTTTGGCTCCCCTCCAAATTGGGGGTTTTTGGAGAGGAGTCAAAATTTTAGACCATTATGTCCTTATGATTTTTTTAATATTCCATTTCTACCTATAAAATATATTATTATAATATTTATTTCAAATAAAAAATATATTATCCTAAGTAAAAAAAATAAAAAATATATACATTATTATAATTAAAAATATATTATAAAAATTATTTAAAAATAAAAAATGATTTAAATAAAAATTATAATATTATAAAATTAATTGTTTTTTATAAATATATTATTTATTAAATATATTTTAAAGCTGGAAAAAAAAAGATAGCCTAAAGAAAATAAATTTCATTTTTCTTAGAGCATATAAAATTTGTTAATTTGATTATTTTAAATATATTATTATATTAATTAGAATAAAAAATTACTATACCAATTTTTTAATACACATATTAACATGATAAGACTAAATTTTTATTAAATTATATAATTTAAATTAAGATGTAAATTAATTTATATAATATATCAATAAAAAACATAAAATAATATGTAAGGATAAAATGGTAAATTGATTATTACTATCCCTCCTCTCCCCTCCTTGAACCAAACAAGGGATCATTAAATACCCTCCCCTCTCCTCCTTTTTAATCAAACCAAACAAGATGAGGATGAAATCTCCCTCCCTTCCTCCTCCCCCCTCAAACCAAATAGACTCTAAAGGGACTGAAGGGAGTATTATAATTTTAATGACGAAGTAACATTTCTTTTGTGACTAAACTTACGTTGTGTGATCATTAAATGTACGTTGTACTTTTTTCTATAAAATTTTTGTACAATACATGAATATTTTTAAAAAATTATTTATACTGTTCTTCTTAAAGAAACAAATCCATTTCAATTTGATAATAACCTTCAAGATAGAGCCGGGAAAACGGGCCGAGCCCATCGGGCCGGCCCGTTTAGGCCCTGAAATTACGAGGGCCGGGCTTGATATTTTTCTCTTAAAATGAGAAACAAGCCCTGGAGGGCTGGCCCTGAAGGGCCGAGGGCTTAAAAGGGCCGGCCCTGGAGGGCCGCGGGCCGGCCCTTTTAAGCCCTTTTATATATTTTTTTATTTTTTAAATTTTTTTATATAATATTAATGTTATTAATTTTTTACATTGTTAATAATATTTCAAATATTTAGTTATTATTATCATTTTAAAATTAAATTTAGTTTTAGACAATAATTTATCTAATTAAATTTTTAAAAAATCGGTTAATTTGAACTTTAATAATGATTTGATTTATATTATATGCGTTGATATTTTTAAACTATATATATTTGATAATAGAATATTTTTATACTTATATAACTTGTGATTCTATAATTTGAATTAGAAATTCATGAGTTTCAACAACAATGTTTCTCACATTAAAGTAAAATAATAGTTAGATTGTAAAATTCAAAAATAAAATTCTTATAAAGAAGAAAAACTTGATATTTTTGTTACGAAAGAAAAAGCATACTTATGAAGAAAAGTAATTAATTATAGTGATGATGAAGTTTCAAAAGATTAATGACAGTGTTTATTTATTGCACAATTGCATTATAGATAAAACTTTTAGATGTTGTTATCTTGTTAATGAATGTTTTAGATGTTCTTAGATGTTGATGAATATTTATATATGATGATATTTTATATTTGTGACTTAATTTATTCATATTTATGTCTTTTATTAATAATTTCATTGGTTTATTTTTATATTTTTTTAAAAAAATTTGATAAATATAAAAAAATAGTATTTTTCCTTAAACGGGCTAAAAGCCCGCGGGCCGGCCCTGGCCCTGTAGCTTAAGGGCCGGGCTTAGCAAATTGGGGTATTTTTAAAATTTCAGCCCTGGAGGGCCGGCCCTTTTAAGCCCGCCAGCCCTGAAGGGCCAGCCCTGGAGGGCCGGGCCGGCCCTGATTCCCGGCTCTACTTCAAGAGGCGCGTAGCCTTCGCACTTAATGAGTTGTAGAGGTTTGAGGCACCTCTAGTGGTGGTGGATACTTATTTGAGAGACTTAGGGCTCTGTTTGGATCAGCGTTTGCTGACCCAAAAAGAACTTAAATTATAAAATAAGTAGCTTAAGTTCAATGGACTTGTTTGGCAGCATCTAAAACTGACTGAGCTTATATAATTTTAAGCTCCTTGGACGCTCAGTTGGAATAAGCTAACTGAAGGAGCTTATCAATTAAATTACAAGAGCTTTCTCATGTAGCTGTTGTGCAATAGCAGAAAGATTCTTTGCTTTTCTCTCTCATCTGCCTTTTTCTTCCGCAAGAGCTCGGTCCAGCTTTCCTTTTCAGCCCCAGCTCATTCCTTCCTTTTCTCCCACTCGCCGTTCATGGTCGCCCAGCAGCAGCTCGGTCCAAGTCGCTCGGTGCCTTCCTTTTCACCCCAGCTCGGTCTCAAATTTTTTTTATGTTTCAATTTATGTTTAAAATATTTTTTTGATTTCTTTTAAATTTTAAAATTTAATGCACTCATTAAATTTGATTTCTTCAAATTAAATTATTTTAATTTCATTATATTATGTGAAATCAATTTTTTATCATGTTTCATTATTTATTAAAACTCATACCTATTTTGGTAATTTTTTAGCCAAACTTACTTTTACTCAACTATAATTCAAACAAGTTTTTACCAATCTCATTTTTGTAAACTAACTTTTCTGAACTTCAATCCAAACACAATTTAGCTTATCCAATTTAACTCTTACCAACTTCACTTTTCATAAGCTACTTTTTCTATAAGCTGCTTTTCTAATTGTTGATCCAAACAGGCACTTAGTAGGTGGTTTTTGTCCACGTTTTTGTTTTGTTAATGAACAAAGGTTTATAGGGTGTTTTTCCCTATTTCTTACCCAAGGAAAAAAAAATTCTTCTTTAAAAGCCGTAGGCCGCAAGGAAATTTCAAGAAACCACTTTATCCATTCACTTTTTTAATCAAAAACTGGTAATAATTATATGACACGTCAAAAAAAAAAGATTGGTGAAGGAACTTTACTCCGTCACTAATTCACTGTTTTTTTTTAAGCTTCTAAATAAAAAAAATGAATTAGCTTTTTAGACAAATGTATAAATTATACAGAGCACCCACCCTGTCCCAAAATTACAAGTTAAATAGGATCGGAGGCAGTAGAAATGAGGTGGCCGAACTAATTTACATCTTTTAGAGACTTACTCATTTGTTACCTTGATGTGTGTTTAAAATGAAGGTATGAGAGCAGTCAAAGCTTCGACTGGGCCAGCGATAGTTGGAACAACATAGTATGTGGGAATCAGACAATAAAAGATTCGCCTGCTCTTGCTTCAACTGTGCAACAAGTGCTAAGGAATCTAGGCATAGCAACCCCAAGAATCCCTGGTTCCTATGTGGCCACTAAGACGCCTGTCCCTAACAGTAATGATCTGAATATTTATGGCTTGGCTCAATGTGTTGACACTGTCCTACAAAATGGGTGCCGGACTTGTATTAACATTGCTTTAAGACACTTTCAGAATTGCCTTACCAACACAGATGCCAAGAGTTACGATATTGGCTGTTTCGTGAGATACTCCACCACTGCCTTCTTTGCTCTTAATCAAACCATTGATATCAACCCCTTCTTGAAACAAGGTAAAGTTATAATCTTCAAATACATAATTATTGTACATATACATATTTGCTTTTACATGTGAAATTTTAATTAAGTCCCAGGCTAGCATATAAATATATATATTTGCATATATTTATATATATGATTATAGGGAGTTATTCCATAAACTTCAAATGCATCGTTGTAAGTTAGAGCTTGATTAGAAAAGTTTCCTGCCCTGCAGGTTCAAGCAATAAAGGGGCCATCATTGGCATTGTTATTGGATGTTTAGTGCTTTTCTTTGTCTTCCTTATTGCATTATTTGCCTGGATTAGATCACGAAAAAGCCAAAAGAAGGTTCCCAGAGGTAAATAAGGTCTCCAATTTGATTTTTCTCAACATAAAAACCTATGGGCTTTCATCTTTATGAAAGCAGAAATCTCTGGCTTTTTTAATGACAAAAAAATGATGAGAAATTGAATTGATTAATGTTGTGCTCAACAGGAGATATTACTGGAACTAGCTGGTGCTTCCCCGTGCGTTGCACGGAAAGCATAACATAAAATGCATTCAATCCAATCAGTTTACGAATGTTGAGTATCACTAATTAGATAAGAAACAACTTACAACATCAATAAACATCAGGGCAAGTTTCTAAATATCTCCCTATAAACTACATTTGTTGTTGCCCTCTGTGAACATCCACCGCTTTCATCAACTACTACTTTCAATCCATCAACAGACTTCACTCTAGATAATGCCACATATAGTTGACCATGAGTAAACACTGGCTTAGGAAGATATATTCCAACCCTCTTCAAAGATTGCCCTTGACTTTTATTTATAGTCATTGCAAATGACAATGTAACTGGGAATTGTCTCCTTCTCAATCGAAATGGCCACCTACTTTCTGATGGATTCAGATCCATCCTATGCAACAATACTTTCTGATTTTTGTTCGATCCATTCAACCTGATTGCTTCAATTACGTTCTTCCCCAAATGTGTCACAATCATTCGAGTGCCGTTGCATAGTCCTGCTGCTTGGTCAATATTCCTTAGTAACATAATTGGTGCTCCAACTTTTAGATTTAGCTTATGCGGCGGTAATCCAGAACTATTAATTGTGTTAAGAAACTCAGTTGTATAGAGGTTGTCAAAGCAATCTGTATCTTCAGTTGACTTACATACTGTGTCACAGCTGAAATATTCGCACCCTTCACCAGGTAACAATGAACACATATACTCATTAAGCTGATTTACCAGCTCTATGGTTGGTGCGAGTATGGCTCGATCGTCGAAGAATTGACTAATACCAATATTTTGAACCAGATCACCGTACGTTGCTGAAACGATTGCCTCCATCCCATTTTTGTAATTATAGAGTAATAACTCTTTTGGGATCTCAATCTCTGCATTTCCATCATGAGGAAGTCCAATTTTGCCATCACCAACTTCTAACAACCAATTTGAGAATTTATCCAATGATAGGTTTCCTTCATATGTTGGGGAAGAAGTTAGACGCATGTTCCTTGTCAACTTAAAAACTGTGCAGTGAGACCATAGGTGTGATGAACATATGCATGCATCAACAACAGTTGCTCTTGTTCCCTTTGGTATTACTGGCAATATTTGACGAAAGTCACCACCCATAACAACACACTTGCCACCAAAAGGGTGTGTAGAGTGCATAATATCTTTAAATGTGCGATCAACTGCTTCAATACAGTGACGTTGAACCATTGGAGCTTCATCCCATATAATCAATTTTGTACTCTCAATCAGTTTTGCTAAGGGAGAATTCTGTTTAATTGAACAAACAGAGAACTCATTAATCTGTATAGGTATTGCAAACCTTGAATGCGCTGTCCTACCCCCTGGTAATAATGTTGCTGCTATGCCACTTGATGCTACTGTTAAAACAATTTCTCCTTTTGCACGCAATGCAGATGTCAAAGCATTCCATAGAAATGTCTTGCCTGTTCCACCATAACCATAGACAAAGTAGAAACCACCACATGGCTTCCTTATAGAACTGATGACTTTGTCAAATATCTCCTTCTGCTCCTCATTTAATGACCTAATAAGTAATGTTGATTCATCTTGCAATGAACTCTTGTCATAATTTAACTCTTGGAGTATGAGCTGGTTTGTAACATCAACTGCTGGCATGTACATAGGCAATGGGAGAGACGGGTAATCAAGTAGGCTTTTACCATTCAATCGCAACAACTTATCAATTTCTGCTAATGCAACTTGTTCCTTTTGCGAGTTTGTTATTAACTGACCTGTGACAACATTATATAATAAAACACATTATTATAACATGCTAACACAAAATATAGAATTTAATATTGAATTAATGAACATATAATTGCACTCACTTGAGAAATTTGGATCACGTTGTGGTATATAAAGTAAGTCCTCTGAGAGCACTTTTGAAGTTTCTTTCCAGACAAGATCAGGACGATTTAGGCAACAACATAGAAGCAACGTCACAAACATTTTCCTTAATGAGTCACCTGATGCCCATGTAGCTGCTTCCTTTAAAGCACAAATGAATTCCTTGTCGTCGTCCAATAAACCAAGTGCAAAGCATGCATCCCTAAACGTTGGAAGCACGACATCATTAATTGTACGTATCTCCTCAAATGAACGTGGACCCCTAACTTTTGTTAGTAGAATGCGAAGATAGTATAGTTCTCCCGAAGAAGGTGAAGCGTTTGTGATTCGTCCTACAGCAAAACCTTTTTTTCGTTCCTTCCATTCACGCTTATCTCTGTGGTAAACATAGTGGTTTGGAAACTCTGCATATGTAAGTGTTCTGGCAAATCCACCTTTCTCATTCATCTTCATCCATGCAATAAATTGAGACTCACAGACTCGTGGCTTGTCAAGTAATTCAGCAACATCATCTGAGTTTGAATAAATTATCGTCTGTTGGTTTGGCAAATGGTAACTAAGCCTCTCAATGGCAGGATATCTGTGGTGTATGTCAAATCCAAATATCCTCCATGCTGCCTCACATGCAGATATGTATCGAAAATTGTAGTATTGTTGAATTTCATCATGAACTCCTCCATTTGCATCAAAAATACTTGCAACAACTCTGTCATTACCCTTACTGATATACTTGAAAAGGTACTTGATAGATGTAGATTGATTGCACTTCTCTACATTAATGTGAGCTTGGAACTTTTTCAGCAATGTAGTATTGTACGGTACCACGTATCTGCTATCCAATGGAACTGATTTAACTTCAATTTGTCTTCCATCATCTCTTCTTCTATATGTAGGGTATCCATCTTCATCTATTGTTGTATGATCGTTGAATCTTTTCGGAAAGTATTTGCTGCATCTCTTGTCCTTCATGCATGGAGATTTAGGATTCATTGTTCCACAGGGACCATGAATCATGAATTTTTTCACCAACTCATATAAAATAGGATCTGAGTCCTTGTCAGGAATTTCTGCAGAGATAATCTTGTCTATTTGTTGAGGCTCTAAAATTTTATCTCTCTTGTCAAGGAAAAGAAGAATATGTGCATGGGGCAATCCTCTCTTTTGGAATTCAATGGTATATACTTCTGCAAAAGCAAAAATAAGAATAACAAAATTAGCATTAATTTTGAAAGTACTAATTAATAGAATTTGTTATAATATCTTTATTACTGACCTGCTCGTACCCTACCGAATATCTTATCCTTTTTTATAGTTCTCATCATTGTCTGTAATTTCATCTTGAAAATCCTTGTAAGAATCTGTGGAGAATCAGATGCTGTGACCATGTTTGATTCACATAATCTTTTAATCTCTGGCCATGCTGGGTTGCAAGTGAAAGTGATGAAGATATCTGGATATCCAGCCCATCTACATAAAGCCATCGCATCTTGATAGTTTTGGAGCATATACCGTGCACTGCCAGTGAAAGATGACGGCAGTATTATACGCCTTCCAGTTGATGAAGCATCTCTCTCCCCACTTGTTAGCGCATCAGTCAAACCTTGATACAATTCAACTCTAAGCTCTTTCTGATGTGTCCTAACCCAAAGCAACCTCTGAGCCTCAATCATTGTGTATCCATCAACGACAAATTGTTGCAATAATCTAGATGCATGTAATATGGTTGAGACTTCATGATTTCTGGCCATCAATCTATAAGTGAAATATTCTCTCATGCTGAGTTTTTTCCTCTTTTTGGTTGATGCAAGAGTTTCAACCCTATGTTCAACATCATCTCTATACCCATCTTCACCATAGGGGAACAATAATGGGTATTGAAGAGGCAAATATGCAGTATGTAATTCACTTATATGTTTTGGTGATCCTGACAACTCCTCTATTATTATATCCCTGACGTTAAACCCCATATCAATATCCCCAACTATCAAAGCAGCAACTTCAGAAGCGGATGGTAAATTATACAAACGTCCATCTTGGGATCGTGTACTAATCAAACGCAACTTCAACTCAGATCGTCCATGGTTGCTAATCATTTCAGATGCATAACGATATTGATGAACAAATGGATTAACTTCATCCAAGACATCTTTAATTATTCTGACCACACACGGATCAATGCTTGAATGGGTTTGATGCTTACTGTAACATAGGATTTAAAGCCACATTTGTTATCATTCAAATGGTTTAATTGAAATAATAAATATAATGAAATTGAGAGATTGAAATTGAAACAATTAATATATAACGTATACTAATGATTAAGAATAACAAAATGATAAAAATACCTTACAGCAGTGATTCTGTTCTGAACTTCATTTTCAGTATCATATATGTACAGCTGTGAATAGACTGGCTTTGCACCTTCTGGTGGTAGCAAACTACCAATGCTATGATAATTCATACCTGATAAGACAAAAGAATAAGGACCTTGTCCACAATTTTTAGCATGATCAATCTTACCACCCATTGAAGTAAATGAGAACATATTATTGTATTGCCTAATGTTCTCATAGAAGTTCTTTGATTGCAAAGATTGCTTATCAAAGAATAGTCTGTGCAAACTTGGAGGAGGCTCCTTCATTGGTGGTAACTGTACTTTTCCTTGTAAACAACAAAGTGAAAACATATTTGCATTCCTTTTTGTGTCCTTCTTCACTCTTTCATTATACCAAAGCATAGCTCCACAATATTTGCATGTATGTGATGGATCACCTTCATCCATATATTCTACATAGCAATAACATTTTCATAACAGAATAAAGATTGTGTTAATACCAGTATCTCTGAATAAGTGAAGATCCCACTTAACAATAAAATTAGTGATGATACATACCTTCTGTATTTGTGGATGCATTCTCGCAAGCATCTTTACTTGATGATCCGATCTCCAACGGATAAACATCCTCTGTCAAAAATTGATGTATATATGTTTCATATACTGATGCGTAGTACATAGAAGTAAAATAATATAACGAAATCAAATCATCTTCACAAACCTCCCTGTTGCTGGCTCCTCATATGTTCATCATCTGAAACCTCACTGGGGTCATGCCCGTATGAGAATTCTGTATTTCTGTAATCTACTCCTTCGATGTTAACTGTATATGCAAAAATTAATCAATAAATAATTTAACCTAATATAAGTACACGATGTCTTCACTAACACTAATTAATCGAATGTGCATCTTCTAATGTTCCTTGAGTTCTTATGTCTACACTCCTACTAAAAGTTTAAAATACCTGATGGATTATGCATGTCATATGCATATTGGGATGTAAACTGTTGTGGGCATGATGTGTTGTTATCTTGACCACTTAAATCTCTAACCATCTTATAGTTTATGCGTCTTCTATTGTTCCTTGAAGAAGTTTCGGATGGACCTATAAGCTTGCACGTTTGGATAACAGCATGAGAGGTTTGAGCAGGAATTGCTGCACATGATTGAATATAAGTTTAGCATCAAACAGTTAGTTCAACAATGGTATGAATTCAGTATACCATAGGACTTAAAAATGGTTTACCATTAACAGACTGCTTAGTCCTTTTTGCTCTACTAATTCCATTGCCTACGTTGTTCAAGTTTTCAAAGAACTTCAACCTTGAGCTTCTTCGCTTATATACTGAATCTAGCTGACTTGATTTTTCCTTGTTTGATTCATTAGAGGTTGACCAAATTCGTTCGTCGGTTCCTACACAAACATAATATAGATACCATAATTGATGTCAAGACGTTAGCTATGCAAAGTAAATTCTGTGCAGCATTTACAGCAAGACTACAGAGGCTTGAGTTCAGATTGAATTCAAATTGTCATCACCTTGTGATTGGCACCTGTCAAATTTCTTACTAAGATTGGAGGTAATGTTGGTGATATTTTGCAAGCCATTTGATGTTCTTCTCCTTTTACCACCGAAGATATCATTTTGTTGGCTAAGAACTATAGAGGGTTGAGTTTGAATCGAATGTCCATTCCCAATATAATCACAAACATCTGCGTTCTCATCTTGTGCCAAATAACTATGATTAAACATTGAGTTCTCTGACATGTTAAGTTCCACCATATGAGGTGTGCAACGAACTTTGTTTTGAAACTGCTAAATACCAACCCTGTATTGCTCCATACCATACTTATCAGTACAGCTATATAACGTGCATCGATATGAAAATGAATGTGAATATGGACTAACCTGGAAGAGATCTCTCTTCGCCTTGAATATCCAATCTTGGCTATGGTGAATACCAAGTGAAAGAAGTTTGACGCGATTATATTGTTTTGCTATAAATATTATTTCTGATAGGGCATCTTTGAGAGCTTCATGGTGTCTGCATTGAAGCATTAATTGCACTGCGGCCGACTATAGATATATGTGTGCATACATTGCTACGAAGGCAGATCTTTATTCAGAGCTATTAATTGGTGATGTTGACAGCTTGGTCAGAACTGTACAAATGGTTTTGTCCTGTTCAAATATTAATGCATGACTGAAACTGATATTCGGACTACAAGTAATTGAATAGACGGAGCATGGACACAATTAATTGAAATAACCATTATTTCGTGAACCAATGTTCAATTATGTAATAAATATTTGTGGTTAATAATTGAATGTACATTCACACAATTAACGCCATTGATATATGTATAAATTATTAATATTACATACTTGTAATTCAGGGAATGAAGTCCAAAACTGCATGATGTAATGAATATTTTATAACAACACAAGTTAGAAATGTAATACCGCAAAGCATAGGGCTTCTCTATGCAACTATATTTGTTAAAGTAAATGAAAAATTAATCCTTTGAAGGATAGATTTTTGAATACGACAAAACATACTAACTAATTTTTATTATTAAATGGCAATTTACATAATGCATAGGGAGAACTCAGTTAAGTCCAACTAAAATACACAATTCAAATTAAAGCCTACACTTTTAATAAATTCCTAATAAGGCCATAAGACCTAATTTAGGATTTACTAATTTTGTTAAATGACCAAAAAACACCTCTTCAATTAAAATGAAATTTGATTATTTTACTCTTTTCAAGTAGTCTCTCATCTTTTATGATTATTTTATGGGATGAAACACAAATAATTTTACAGTGTTTAAAATCTCTATATATAACTGAAACCTAGACAAATATTTTAATCAAACATTTTAAATTACAATATAAGTATCCTTTGAATAATAACTTCAGAAAGTTTAGGTTATTAATATTTATTTTAAGATTTTAACATATTTTAATCACAATAAATATTTAATTACATTTTTGGGAGGAATCTAACATTTGCTTAAATAAATAAAACACATGTAAATTATAAGAATACATATTTATTTCAAGACTATTTATGTTGTAATTTAAAATGGTTTATTAGAATATCTTTAAAGCTTTTTGTTATATATATATAATTTACTTATGTGGTTTTTTTCCCTAAAAAATAATCATAAGATATAAAAGATTATTTGAGAGTGACAAAATAATAAATTTTCCTTTTTTATTAAATAGGGGTTTTTAGACATTTAACAATATTCAAAAATTTTAAATTATACCTTATGACCTTATTAATAATTTTTTAAAAGTGTAGTCCTTAATTTGAATTTAGGTATTTTAGCCAGATTTTATCACAATTTTTCCTAATGCATATTGTATTTCTAACAATATATGAATAGGTCTAACTTGACACCTATATAAAGTTTTGTTTTTCTTTACAAGTTACGTTGATTGAGGCGGTAGGACTTACCTGCTCTAACAAATAGGTCATGAATTTAAATCAAAAAAAAATTTCAGCGATATTGACAATCGGAAAAATATAAGAACTCACATTACATTAATTAAACACAATACATGGTGTGGGAGGAAGTGCACACTGACACATCTGGAAACTAAGAACAAAAACATCACTTTGGAAATTAAAGGCTACATCATTAATTTAAAAACACATAGCACATCTGATTGCATGGCAAGCGGAGGAAAGTAGGAAACTAATTTTTCTCCTTCTTAATCACTTTCAGTATACGTTCATCAGCATTGTCTGCATTTAGTCCTTTGCAGCTGGTACTTGACTTGTCCATAGCTATTGATTTCTTGGTAATTACCTTCCTCTTGGCTTTGTTTGGTGCAGGAGTTTTGCACCCAGTTAACTTGGCTAAAGTTACACTGTCATCAACTTCTGGTTCAACAGCAGACCCATCTTCAGCATCACATGGGTTCTCTATATTCGTAGTTTCTTCTTCAACATTCATGTCCAACACAGTCTGCAAGAAATAATAGAAGTTTGTATTAAATGTATTAATGCCATTTATATAAATATACTATATATTTTAACTGCTAAACATAGAACATGTAATATTGCCTGGTCGACCTCAGTAGGTGCACTTCCATTTCCTTCAGTCTTCTGCATCGTATGTCATGATATTAAGTCAAAAAATTATAAATAAAGTATAGTTAGATATGAATAACACTATAATAGGGGGTTACTTGAATATATAATAAAGTTAGTTAGATATTAACAATAGGGGTTTACTTGAATATCCAAATTACCTCCTCAGATGCTTGTGCGAAATGCTTCATCAAATCTTCACAATTGGTATACTGTATCACACTAATGCTTGAATGTGGATATTTTTTGTTGTACTCATTTAGTTTGAGCTTCAGGATCATCTTCCTTCCAACTACATCATCTACCTCTTCAGGGAACTCAAACTCATCTCCCTGCATATGAATAGAAAACCCAAACATTGAAAAGGAGCATTCTTATTTTCATTACAGAACACATTACATGAACCAAACCTCAGGTAGAGTTGCTTTCAGTTCAGCTGCACTCTTCCCAAACAGCTGCATTGCTAACTTATCCCAGAAAGTGACTGAGACTTTGCCTGAGTCATCCTCAACAATGTATGTTACCTTCAATCTGTGGAATTGATATTCCCCATTAAAGAAATATATGTGATGTAACAAATAGTGAGTGGTAGAAGATTTGTGTAGATAATTAAAATGCTTATATTACTTCGGTTCCACAGAATCAATTGACTTTTTACAAGTTCCACAGTATAGAGATCCATTTTGCTCCTTGGGTTTGGTGGCACACTTAGCACAACCATCGTAAATCCAGCCATGTCTAGTCTCCAACTTCACCACAGTGCAGTTAATTAAAAATGCGTCTTCCTGAATGAATACTTATAAAATTTTAAGTCATGTTGTGAAATATATATTTACTGTAACTAATTGAGTGTTATTCCAATGTTGTACCATTTTCTGGTGAGGAATATCAGCAATGACAACTTTCTTGGCCTTCTTCATAAAATTTGCATTAGAGGGCTGAGACATTTGAGTTGGAATAGGTTGGCTTAAGGAAGATAGCACAGGGGAAGAATTGTTCTTCGCACTGTAACAAAAACCAAGATAATTAATAACCCAAAAATTTATTACAAAATATGTAGAAAGGATTAAGAAATGAAGAAATTGATTATGAAATTAGAATTATAAATATGCAATTGAGATTCTAATCATAACCTTATATACCTGTCAATGAAATCTTTCACCTGTTTGTTCGTAGGATTGAAATAAACTCTCGTGGCATTGTATGAGCTAAAAATTTGTGGTATGCCTGCAAGCAAAAACATTTTTTTAATTTGACTGAAAGGTATGAAAGAGTAAGAACACTATCTTCAATACTTACCATCATCATTAAGACCCACACGAGCAAGGTTTAACAAAGCGACCACAGGTGAGTCCATGTTTTCTAAATATGAGGCATAAGCATTCGTTGAACATTCATCAAATAGAACACATTCAATATCATTGTCCCTATAAATAGAAGCGCTCAATATGCATATTGTAATTATTCTGTAATGAAGATATGAATACACAAAACATGAAAGTCATGATATATTTCATACTCTTGGTCCACTAATACTATCCTCAGCTTGTTCTTGGTCTCATTATCCCTTCGATATTCCTCCAATGGTCCAAGTGACTTAACAAACCCAATGACATCTGAAAAGAAGAACCACATACTTACGATAACACTAATAGATGAGCATAATGTTCTACTGTTATATAATTGTATAACATATAATTATATGACTGAATTGGAATTGGAATACTGTAAATGTAAATACCAATTAGATAATCTATATGATTTTGCTCAGTTGTCTTCAGTATGTCCTCAATCTTCATCAGAGAGTATGAAAGATTGGGATTCACATTCAGTTCGTTCCTGACAAAGGTCTGCTGAGTGAAATTGATTTTGAATGGGTGATTAGTTGCTCTGTATTGGGTGACATTAGGAGAGACAACGAAATTGGCAAAGAAGTAAGTGGCTCCTTCAATGCAATTATCTCTGTATTGTTCATGCAAGTTGCTATTAATAACACTTGCTTGAATTTTATGGCCCTACATGTCATCAATAGAAACTCATTAATGATAACACTAACAAATCTACTAATTGAATAACTATTACATTCTGCACAGATACATTAGATATTTGACTTACTCCCTCATCTATGAGCACCATAGATATGCAGAACAACTCTGTTGGGGCTGATCTTTGATAGACATTCCACTTACGAAATACCCTTGCAATTATCCTCCACCTATCTGTACCATCATGCAGCTCTTGGATTGACGAAACCTTCCTCATTGATGAAGCAAGAAGATATCACAAATCACAAAATAACTTATGAATCAGTTTCAATATTTCAGTAACACAATATATGGGATTGTTTATATAGAGGGTGCTAACGGTGGCATTGGTTCCCGCCAATTTTTTGAACTAAATTTGAAGCAAAATTTAAATCTGCATAGAGTCAAATTTTGGCGGTATGGGAACCATATATTGACAGGTCTATATTTCAGTGATACAAGGTGTTGACAGGTCTATATTTCCTAAAGACCTGGTATAACATATATATCTTCTAGGCAAAACACAGTATGCTTGAGTTGTGATATGGGACAATATAATTTAATATAAAATATGTTATCGACAGATGTTGTCCTTCTAGGCAGATGGTAAATTCGTGATGTAATAAACTAAAATTGTAAAGGTCTGAAGCTTATGAACCTTCTGTGACAAAAAGAACTCTGTTATGACTGTGCACTCTGAACGAAATGTACTACAACTAAAAATTTAACGTTGACCTGCATTAAAAAAAAAGTAAGATCAAGCCATTAATGCTTCTTGTCTATAAACAAAAACTATTTAATGCTCTGTTCATGAAGAACTTGTTGACATCCCAACATGTAGCTTTCAAGTTGATTTCATGCGTCGCTAAATATCCACGTCAATTACTGCACAAATATAGTTATCTTTCAAACTTAATAGCAATTCTAATTCACTAACATTTCAATCACACATATATTTATGTGTGTATGGGAAAAAATTGGGATAAAGAAAGCTAATTATTTTGATAACTATTGAGATACAGTAGTACAAGATTGCCACTAAGGCAGTTCTATCAGAATTATGACCACAGTAGTAAAAAATTAAGAATGAAAAAATGACCTTGCAACCAAAATTTGGGCCTTCTATGTATCATATGAGCTACAGAAGTTATCTTAATATGGTTCGGAATTAGGATAGTTGGGATAGTATTATTATGGCAAACCAATTATATGTATGGGAACTATTTCTTAAAGGGGAAAGTGTCCTCTCGACCAAAATAAATTTACGGCCATATATTATAAATCACAATATAATCTTTTGTCCCATCCTCTAACTAATAGATAGTAAGTGTTGACATGATATGCCTTTTGAGGTTTACGGGCATCCTGAGTATGATAAGAGATAGGACACATATCATCACATATGAGTGTTTCAAATGAAAACAGAGTGAAAACCTATTTACCAGCAATACCTAATGGTGAACATCTGATTCGTCTCAATCTCATCATTTATTCCAATCTCATATCCATCTCACGCACTATGACTCTCACATAAATATTATATATCCATGATCCCTGTGCCATCACCATGGTTAAAGCATTTGAAACTACAGAGTAAAAATTCATTTGATGGTTATGTTGCATATCACATGAGTTTAACCATCTTGTATAGCATTTATTACAAACAGCCTTGTGACTATTTTTTATTCATAAGATACTGCAGTACTTTGAAATCCAGACAAGCACACATTAAATGAAGTTGTCTCTTCCAAGCACACATTAAATGAACCTGAATAAATAAATTTAATCCAGACAGCTCGTAGTTTGTAGATACGATGCAACCCAAATGTGAAGCCGACACCTACAAAAAGTCATAGTTATAGCTTCCCAAATTAAGAAACTGGCAATTTTCAAGTAATAATGCATTTAATGTAAATAACATTCTCAGCAAGGGAAATTCTAGAATACGACAATTAACTAAAGGACAAAAAAAAAGAAGCCTAGCATGCAGATCGCAGAAGACTGCAACTGCTCCAAGTACAACCATAAGTTCATTTTGCCGCCTCCCAAAGTCAATAAATGCACGCATTGTCCATGCATTCTACCACTCACACCACATGCGTTGCTACAAATTCCATAACTCAAAATATTACTACCTAGGCTTGTGTAGATAATTACACTATTACTTTAAAATGCATGAGATATTTTATTATAATTGGGTAATATTGTTTGGCTTGTAACCAATGAGGTATTTTCTTACATAAAATTAAAGTTGATTAAATTTAGTTTCAGATTTACCATCTTTCAGAGCATCTAGTAATTTGGAAACACATCAATGACCCATACATGAACCGTCCATATCCATGCTCTCCATGCCATAACCATGGTTAAAGCATCTGAAACTACAGACTGATAATTCATTTAATGTTTGTGTCACATGTTATTTACTCCTAAGATAATACAGTACTTTGAAATCCACAAAAAGTAGACAAATCAGCTTTTATCACACACAAAAATTATCTCCTTCAATCATACATTAAATGAGTCTGAATAAATAAATGAAATATAGACAAATAATAGTTTGTAGGTATGCTGCAACCCTATTGTGAAGCTGACTCCTACAAATAGCCATAGCCATTAGTTCCCAAATTAAGAAACTGGCAGTTTTCAAGTAATAAGGCATTTAATGTAAGTAACATTCTAAGGAAAAAGGACCTAGAATACAGCAAATTGCTACAGGAAAAAAAAAACTAACCTGCAGAAGACTGCAACTAATTCAGGTTTAAACATAAGTTCTTTTTGCCCCCATGACAAAGTCAATAAATGCACGCATGATCCATATATCATACCACTCAGACCACATGTACCGCTACCTAAGTTCCACAACTAAAAATACTACTACATAAGCTTGTATCGACCCCTAGACTATTATTATCCGTTGCACCTGATACTTCTTCATTGAAATGAATTGATGAGATTTTTTCTTACCATGTTTCAAAGCATATAATAATTGGAAACATAAACGCTTGATAATGGTAAATGCTGTAACTTTTATAAAATTACTTGGAAATATTAAAGCTCAAAACGACATATGTTATATGTAATAATGCAGGCTTATATGGTTTTTCATAATATAAATAGATAAGATCACCAGTATATAAAGGAAGGTCACCATTCACCAGAGATTATCATCAACATACTAATAAGGCAGGGCCTGGTTTATGTGCATTGGTAAGTCAAATCATACTGTACTATAATCAAATAACAACTCATATCAGTTAAAAGGACTTGCATCTGTCATGTATCAGTTTTTTAATTTCAATTAAAATTTTCAAATTTCATATTTGAGAATACTAAAATCGAGGAAAGCTTTAATTAAATATTCTATTTTTTATTATTAAAATTAAAACAATAAATTCATGGTTGAAGATACCGTTCCATCAACAGACGTAAGCTCCAGCATATCAAACTTGCATATAAGGCAGTCTACCCTTACCGATCTTACCATATTCCCTTCTTTCACTACTTGAAGAGAATCAACATGAGTATTGTAGAGGAAATAAATATGGTGGCCGTGAGAGACTTGATGGTCCAATGGAAATCTGTTGGAGTGGAATACATCCGAATCCGTAGTGGACCACTGACTGTATACACAACAACTGATGCTGTATCCATGCGCCTGCAGTATTACACCCTAGAAAGAGGAGAAACACGAGTTGGTTCTTCAAATTGGTATGGATTGCGTTATCTCTTTCTGAGGAAGATATATGCCTACATACGTGATCAAGGATTCAGCTGCCAGAGTTGGGACATTGCAAACACGTACAACTATTTGGACTACACAAACTACCTGAATTTCCTCCGACATTTCACACCATACGTGACAGCAACATTCCCTACATCAATCAATGAACCGCTCATCATCCATGACTTGTGGTCCCATGTCTACATGAAGGTGTTTCCAGTTCGAAGGAGATCTATCAGAAGGACTAATCACAGAGCAGTGACGACTAACAACCAAAACAACTTAGATAATGCAGAAACTGAGTTGGTTGTTATCGCTGCACATGACTTTGACCTTAACCTACCGCCGCCTGCAGAAATGGGTACAGAGTTAGGCTTCGTCGATGGGGATAATGAAGCATGATGTCGTTCTTGTGTTATTAGAGTTTACCACGTTATGAATTATCTTTCTGTCTTCAACTCATATAGACTATTATTAGCTTTGTGTGGTGTGTTGTTTGTAGCTCGTAGTTTTGTTTAAGCTAGTTGGTAATCCTTATCGTCCTTAAGTATTGTTCCTTAGTGTTGAGTCGTCCTGGCATAAATTGTGTTTTCATTGTAGGTGGTGATGTCT
Source organism: Neltuma alba (assembly GCF_004799145.2). Lineage (NCBI taxonomy): Eukaryota > Viridiplantae > Streptophyta > Magnoliopsida > Fabales > Fabaceae > Neltuma > Neltuma alba. The sequence continues at coordinate 22,584 of NW_021634872.1, read as the reverse complement.
ACAGCTCTATGGAAACACTACTTATGTTCTATAAATGCTTTATTTACATCCACGGTGTAGTTCTGTTGAAGCCAGTTGTGTTGTTATCGAAATATTACTTATGTTCTAGAAATGCTTTGTGTGTTTATACTGCGTAATGCCAAAGTTGTTCAGCCAACAGCAACCATAAGATAACTACTAATGAATAATGAATACATAACTTCATTTATTGTCCAATATAATGAAGCAATGACAATTGTAATAACTCACGAGATATGTAGGATATGAACTTATAAATAACTCACTTGCCTACACAGATTTCCATATGAAACCTCGAGTCGACTATGGAAGACACTAAGAGCACAAGACCACGAAGCATGTGACTTTTTCGAGTGGCATGACGATGACATGGATGAGAGGTGGAAAAGCATAATTAATGTCCTTGTAGAACAAATAGAAATATAAGGTGAATGGTAACATTTATAATCACTTCATGGGCCTTTTCATCATCTTTTCACCCTGTCATGTTTAGGTTTTTAAAATTTTTCCATGATCTTTTATATCTCGTATTGTGTGTTTTAGCTTCTATAATATAATTCTCAATTGCTTTCCCCTTTCAGTCCGCGTTCATAATATTAGCTTATAGCCCAAATAGCTTCATTTATATTACATTTGAAACCCAAATATAAAGCTACATACATGCAGTTTGATTTACTTAAAGCGATTTACTGTTTAAATTAGAGACAATATATTGATGGATGAAGGAAGGAAATAAGTATCAAATAATTCTGTGGATAAATATTTGAATATTTAATTGAATAATTAAATAATATATAATTAGCTAATATGGTAATTTAATGCTAAGTCACATTCACAATTCACAATTTCATTATGTGAACACCAAAACGTATCTGCTAAACATTATTGACACACCATATCATAGGCATATCTAAATAAATGAAAAACATATGCGACGGCATGCTGAAGAACTACAAAGATCCCCTCAAGTTCTATACATGGGAGTAATTAGGCAAAAAAAAAAGGGCATAAAGACTCCGTTGTTAACTGCAGATCTCTCCGGCTCCTTCATCTCCTTCACTAAGTTTGCCCCTCCATAACCCAATTTCACCGATTGGAAAACTGCTAAAGGATTCCGCAAACGTCTGCAGCCATTTTAATGAGATTTTGGTCACAAGGTACTGCAGGAAAAAATGAACGGACAAAATATGACTGATAAAGTAAATAGCTCAACTACATTCTCATCTTTAGGTATACCCCATGCGAAGTCATCAAACGGCTTTATATCCCAACTACGCTCATGCATATCGACTTGCTCGCCATGGACATATGTTTAATGCATTATATAAATGTAATACCGATTATGAATCCCTTTCTTTCAGCAGAAGATATAAAAAGATTCGGCGCCACCCACATATGTAGTGTAGGAGATGAAGGGTGGGATGAATAAATGAGCAGTTGACCAATGAGCTTACTTTTGCAGTGATAATGGCAAAAGGAAGAATGTTTGTGCAAGTCCTTCCTCTCTTTGCTCCGTTCCAGCTGCAGTGATCTGCAAACGAAGAAGGCTATGAAGATGGGGAAAAAAAAATGTAGCACCAGCCAAACATCACACCACACACAAGGGTATAGGAAGAAGCTATGACATTATAGGGAGTTCCAGCAAAAGAAAGGAGTAGATTCAAACATACCCACTCATATAGCGTAGAAGACGAGGGAAAAGAATGAAGGACACTGAAGAAGATGAAGGAGCCGGAGAGCAGGCGGTAGAGGGAGAAACGTTTGTGGGGAAAGCTGGAAAAAGAGATCAAAGTAAGCCTGAGAAATGAGGCGGGGGATTCAAAATTCAAAATATGATCTACACGAAGCCATTTGTTGTGAGCCATATGACACAAAGCCCAATAAAATCATTATTAAGCCAGATATCTCTTATGAACAGTAAAATGAGTCTGGAGCTGCAAAGTAAGCCGTTTGAGCCGTGGCTTGAGTGGAATAGTATTAAAAGATATATTGATTAGCGTGTTGAAAGCCCAGGTTAATTACAATTATGGAGATTTGAAGTCTGCAACGAAAAATTTCAGCATTGAAAATAAACTTGGAGAAGGTGGATTTGGTGCAGTATATAAGGTAACTATATATTTTGATTTTCATCAATATTTTGATATAGATCATGTTCCAAAACGTACAAGCATGTCTCTTCTAATTGAGTTTTACGTAGTGTTGTAAAAGATTATGTTTTTTTGAAAGGACAGAGGTATATAACCTCTAATATAACACCTCTTAATCATCATAAACAGGGCACTTTGAAGAATGGAAAAGTAGTTGCAGTGAAGAAATTAACTTTACGACAATCGAAGAGGGTAGAAGAAGAGTTTGAGAGTGAAGTGAAACTTATAAGTAACGTTCATCATCGGAATCTTGTCCGGCTGCTTGGATGTTGCAGTAAAGGCAATCAGAGAATTCTGGTCTATGAATACATGAAAAAGACCAGTCTTGACAGATTTTTATTTGGTATCTCCTATTAACCAACAGAGCTTATATTGTTACTCATGCAATTGCTATTATATTTCTTAATAGCATTATGGTATATAGGATATTTTCAAATTAACAGCGTAACAAATCATCATTGATTCCTCTATTAACAAAAATGGATTCATGTGTCATAACTTTATTCAAGAACTTAATCAATATGTTGTGTGGGTAAATTTCCTACTGAAAGATTTTGTGAATAGATCACTTTGATGTTTGACCTTTTCTTTCTTTCTCTGCTAGGAAAAAATAAAGGTTCTCTTAATTGGAAGCAACGATACGATATAATTTTAGGAACAGCAAGAGGTTTGGTTTATTTACATGAAGAATTTCATGTTCGTATCATACATAGAGACATAAAGACTAACAACATCCTCTTGGATGATGATTTACAACCTAAAATTGCTGATTTTGGCTTAGCAAGACTCTTACCTGAGGACAAGACTCATCTTAACACAAGATTTGCGGGAACATTGTAAGTTGAAATAACTTCATTTATGTGATTTTCTTAAGTTCTATTGAAGTTCATGGATTCATCAAGGAAATGATAATATATATTAATTGGTTATTCTATTATAAAATCAAGGGAAAGGAACCCAGTTCTTATATCCTAAGTTCTTTTATACATGATTCCCCAACCGCAATGTTCCATTTACCCACAACCTCAGAAATGTAATATAGGAGAGGAAAACTTACAACTACCGACAATGTGGAAGAAGCTTAGTGAACCCGACGGAGATAAGTGTAGTAGTTATATATATATTTTAATTTGCAGTAATGTGCACTGTGTCTACATTCATGTCTATTTTAGATTTCGCTGGTTCTTTTTTCCTACACATTTTCTTTGTTCCAAATACTTGCGTTTGTGTTTTTTGATGAGTCATTGTTATGATCTATTAGCAGCTGAAAAGTATTATTTATTTTTCAGAGGATATACAGCTCCAGAATATGCAATTCATGGACAACTATCAGAAAAGGTTGATGTATATAGCTATGGTGTTATAATTTTAGAAATTATTAGTGGTCAAAGAAACAATGAATTGAATGCCAATGGTGCTGCTGAAGGCGAATTCCTCCTTCAAAAAGTAAGTTCTCATGATTATTCAAAGCAGCATTTTTTTGTTGTTGAGAAAATCATAAGCAGGACTCTTTTTACAACTCATCTTAACTTTTTTCAGGGAGGCCTTTCTTTTCTAATTAGCGCATTACATTTGGTAATACATGTTTAAAAGAAATTAATTAGCCTGACTTTTTTTTCTAAAATGTTTTCTATGCTTCTTGATCCTTTTAACTTTTATCTCACTTGGCAGGCTTGGAACTTATACAAGAGAGGCATACATTTAGAACTGGTGGACGAGACCTTAGACGCTAATGATTATGATGCAGAAGAAGTGAAGAAAATCATAGAGATTGGTTTACTTTGCACACAAGCATCTGTAGATATAAGGCCAAAGATGTCTGAAGTAGTTGCATTGCTCCAACAAAAGGGTTTATCAGAGGATATGAGACCCACTATGCCTATTTTGATTGAAATTGGTTAAAGGTGCATGGAAACTAAGACACTTAGCTTTTAACCTCTGGTACCTTCTCTACATATGAAGGTGTGGCTTCAAGTTTTGAACTCAAAAAAGGAAGGGAAAAAAATAAAAATAAAAGAAGGAGAAGTCTCGAAATGATTGTCCTTAATTCATTCCATTCTTGTGCGTAACTATATGTCAAACTTACATAAGTGTATGTGTATTGATAATTGCATTTAAATTTTGATATGCATACGTGTATACTCATAAAACCAATTATATTTTATATCTTATGTATATGATTTCACTTGATATAAATTGATTGTTGAACAATTAGTTAGTAAATTAGAAATTTTCTCTAATCTTCCCGTGGCAAGATATGAACTCTGATATTTGAGGCTTCTGCTGTGAAGCTCAACATTAACATATAAGAATGCTTGTATCTTGAAAAGTTATTGAAGAATTTTGAGATTTCAATGACCTATGATATAACGAAAAGATCATGATAGTAATGTTATTCTGAGACCGATTATATGGATAGCATATAAAATACAACATGGTACGGTATATGTGGGATATAATGCTTTTAAGCTATGATATTTTACATCCTATCGTTAATATAAGAATTAGATAAGTAATTTGTAAATACTAAGAAAATTAGTTAAGTTAGTTATTTGTAATAAATGAATGTTATTTTTTCTGAAATACTCTTATTATGAGCATTGGAACTACCTTTAATGAAAGCTTCTTAACATGTTGTAATCACCATAAAGATTAATTGAAGACAAAATGGATAAATATTGGAAATCAAATAGATTGGGGTCTTATATATTTATGAGGAAATTAAATCTTCAGCTAGCTCTTATGTTGCAAGCTGGAGGTAGTATATTCATATAAAGCTATTCATATTGACTAGTGAGTGTTAGGTAGAATAATCTTTAGGAACGGCCGGTAGTTAATGAAGATATCATCCAAGGTTAAAAAAAAAAAATTGGATCTGGCAATTCAATAAAAAAATCAGTCAATCGGTCAATCAGCCTATGGTCCGATCTAGTTTAGCTTCAAAACTTGCCCCTAATCAACCCAGAACAACCCAAGACGAACCAGAATAAACCGGACAAACCGCTAGCTTGGGTGGGTTGCCCTTTTTTTTCTTTTTTAATTTCCTTCTTGTCCTTGCTGTTCATCGAGAAGCGATGGAATGACTCGCTGTTTGCCGCAACCATGAACACTACAGAGACAAGTGCTAGAAGCAAAGGAGATCATGGGAGGAAGACAAAACTTTGTTTGGAAATCTGTTGGGTACCGCTTTGAAGCGTCAAAGTTGTTTTGCTCGTAGAGGATTAGAAGACAAGGAGAAATATAACAGATAGAAAAGTATGGAAGAAAGAAACTGATTTAATGCAAACGAAGAGATGGTGATGTGTGTTCAAGTAGATAATCTGCTACTGCCTCTGCTTGTTCATTGTCGAAGAAAGAAAGAGAAAAGAAAAAGGGGTGTTTGGGTATCATTGCAAACCATAGTTTGGGGAAAGAGTGAGCCAAACAGGGAGAAATAATCTGAAACTATGGTTTGGGCTCAAACCATGGTTTTGGAGTTCAAAACCATAGTTTCAGGAGAAGTGAATCCATTTTGCTTCTGACTCAAATTGGAGAGTATGATTGTGCCTGTCAGAATAGATCTCAACAACAATACGACTTTAACACTCTTCAATTATTTTTTTACAAACATATTTAATCTTATATCTTATAAATATATATAAACATATTAATTATTTATTAATTACATTATCTTATGTATTATTAATTATGTTGGTAAAAAATATATTATTAACAATTTTATTCCTTCAAATTAAAATATATTATAAAATCTATATTTTATGTAATTATCATATTAACTTATGCCTTTTTTAGTAATTTGCATATATAAAAAGTGCTTCTGATAACAACTATCCAAACATTCTCACTTTATCAGATTCACTTTTTCACAAAATTTATTCTCTCAACAATCTATTCTCTAGAAGCTATTTTCCAAACCATAATTTGGTTTCATCTAAACATAGCTGCTTCACGTCCTATAGAGTAAAATTTTCAGTTGTGTCACATGGGAGAGAGAAGAAACAGTAAAAAAACTAAAAGAAAAAGGAAAGATTTTTATTGGGTCACTGGTTATGTGAGGGGGAAAAAAGAAAAGAAAGGGAAAAAAAGAAAAAAACTTCTTATATATAAATGATTCATAACACGACTACCCATTTAAAAATTAAATATTATTTTTTATAATTAAAATATGAATATTTTTTTATCTATTTTAATTAAATTATATTATTTTAATTATCGGTTTGACTATGATTTGACCTACTGACCTTTGAACTAGTATTTGGACCGATTCAGTATCCAGTTCAGTTTTTTGTTCCTTGATATTATCCTACTAGCTGCATCATATCATGAAGTGTTGAAGCAAAAGCTAAAATGTAGAATGATTTATCCACGTGTAGATATTCAGTGTAAATAAGATTACCAATTTGAGTACACATAATTCAAAGGCTTCCACAGTCACTTATTTATCTTGCACCATAGGCCAAGTGGCCATCATTGCATACAAACATTGCTAACTGTAAAGTTGACGTTTCATTGTAATCAAATCTTGCGTAATGGAATGAAGAAGAAGAACAACACTTTATTTACTTTTGCATTGCCAATTGTGCGATCATGCGTGTGAAGTAAATCACCTTCCTGATAAAATGGAAGTAGAGATAACAGCATTTGATGAAGATGAACTGTGAGTCATAGAAGCGTCTCTTTTGGGCCAAGAAGTAGGATCAACATAGACAGGCATAGTTGGCTCTTTGTGCTCCATTAAGCTCTTTCTTTTGAGCATTCTAACAATTTCAGACATTCTTGGCCTTGCTGCAGGAGATGCTTGTGTGCAAAGCAGCCCAATTTCTATTATTTTCTTTACTTCTTCCGCATCATACTCATTTGGGTCTAAGGTTTTATCCACAAACGATATATGCATTCCTCTCTCATATAGTTTCCAAGCCTGAGATCAAAGTGATCATATAATGAAAAAAAAAAAGTTAATTGTTTGAACACTATACCCAGCACTGGAAATTTGTTCAATGAAATGCAATCCATTGTTATGTTTACTACTAGGAAGTTACTTACTCTTTGGAGGAGGTATTCACTTTCATCATCAACCTTCAATGCACTACTTTTTTGTCCACTTATGATTTCTAAGACTACAACACCATAGCTATAAGTATCAACCTTTTCTGATAATTGCCCATGCATTGCATATTCAGGTGCCACATATCCCCTGAAAAAAAAAAAAACATATCACTGATTGCATAATGAAAAGAATCTAAAGGCGTGATAACAATGTTTCATTTGATCATCAACACATGATTTCTTCTAATAATATATTGTCTTTGAGGTGATATTAATAAAAGTAAATAAATAGCATAAATTGTATGTGCATTCACTTACATTGTTCCAACAAAATTTGTGTGAAGATGAGATTGGTCTCTTGGAAGAAGCCTTGCTAGTCCAAAATCAGCAATTTTAGGTTGAAAATCATCATCCAAGAGGATGTTGCTAGCTTTTATATCTCTATGTATAACACAAACATGGAATTCCTCATGTAAATATGCCAAACCTCTTGCAGTGCCAAAAATTATTGCATAACGTTGCATCCAACTCAGAGAACCTTTAGTCTCACCTATTTTCATCACTTTAGAGAGTAAGAAATAAGGATAAAAGAATAGAAGAACCAAAGCTGATTCTCAAAACAATAGAAGATATTCAGTTAACTGATTAATTTTGTTTGTACCAAATAAGAATTGGCCAACATTGCTGTTTTTCATGTACTCATAAACAAGAAGTCTCTCTTGGCCTTTATTGCAACATCCCAGGAGTCGAACGATATTTCGATGATGAATATTACTTATCAACTTCACTTCACTCTCAAAATCTTTCTCCATCTCTTTGGATTGGCTTAAATGCAATTTCTTGATAGCAACTACCTTTCCATTTTTCAAAATACCCTGTTCAACAAAGACACCATACTTAAGAATGAAGAACATGCTTACAGAGAGTTTTATATATCTTCATTTAGAATTGAACGTGCAGATATTTAACAATAAATTAATTTTCAAATGAACTATACCCTTTTAGTGAAAGATCAACCTTTGCTTTTTTCATGAACCCGATCCACATATAAGAAGAGAAAAATATTAAAGAACTAATGAAATCTTGGCATAGTGTGTGACAAACAATAGCAAGCCTATGTGTGTTCACTAAAAAAAAAAAAAATAGCACGGCTATGTGGACTGAAAATCTATGCAAATGCCTCAACGCAACAAGCCTAACAAATGTCTCTCGATAAATGACATCAACTGTAGGAATTAAAAGAAAAGTTTTATTAGGTTTACCTTGTATAAGCCGCCAAAGGCTTGTTCTCCTAGTTTATTTTTTTCACTGAAATTTTTTGTCGCTGACTTTAGATCTTTATACCTATAATTAACAGGGCCTTTTAACTCAGTCGCTCCCAAAATATCACCTGTGAGGAAGATAAAATTAAAGTAAAAAATCTCTCACAACAAATAAAAAATCATATGCAGAGCAAATAATGCAAGGATAATCACATTAAATCATTTCAAATTGGATGATAAAGACCATTTTCGGTTATCTTACCTTTAGGAACCATCTTCGATGACTTTGATCGCATATACAAAGCAAATAATGCTATCATAATCAAAATAAAACATGTTCCTCCAGCGACTCCACCAATAATAATGGCCTTCTTCTTGCTTGAATCTCCTACAAATCACAAGGAAAATGTTGACCCACTAAGTTTTTACCGAAAGCCTATGCAAACTATATATGAAGCCATTTCAAGTTTACTATAATATTCCACCTTGTTTCAAGAAGTGATTGATGTTAGTGGTTTGATTATCAGCAAAGAAGGAAGTGGTGGAGTATCTCATGAAGCACCCGAAATCGAAAGTCTTAGCATTTGAGTTTGGGAGGCAAATCTGAAAATTTCTTAAGGCAATGTTCAAGCAATTGTCGCAGCCACTTTGTGTGAGTGTCTCAACACATTGAGCAAAGGCATAAATGTTTGAGCCGTTACTGTTAGGTACTGTGGTTTTGGTGGCTGCAAAGTAACCATTGATTCTCGGTGTGGCTATTTCCAGATTCCTCAGAACTTGTTGCACAGTTGAAGCAAGTTCAGTTGAGTTTCTTGTTTCATTCCCACAATTAATGTTGTTGCCTGCGTCTGTTGACTGGTCAAAGAAGCTACTGCTCTCGTACCTGCGTAAAATGCATGAAATTAGGTTTCTAATTAATTTTAGGCAAGGTACTGAAAACTTATTAGTTCAAGAATCCATGGTGTAACCGTAATTAAATTGGAATCAACCCAATTATTAAAATAATATGTATAATTAAAATATAGAAAATATTTATGTATAACTCAATAAATGAGTAATATTTAAATAGAAAAGGCATTATTAACTCAAAAGAGTGGCGTTTCAAGCTTAGCAAATAAAAAACATACTTAAAATTCAACCCCCCAACCTATTCAAAACTCTTGACTAGATCGGCCAGGGGACTGATTCACTGGTCCAACTGGCCAACACAAGTTGAGTTTTAATACCATAATTTTAGGTAATTTGAATTCTAAAAAGGGTGCAAGCCTGCTTGTAATTATTAAAGACTTCATCATAACTAGTCATCCAAAATATGTGTGTTCTGTGTCACATATGTATGTGCTCAACTAATATCCCGAACGACTAATTATGCAATTCAAATTCCAGGTATTATTTGACTCAAGAGCTACTCTTCTAGCATTTCTTTTTCTACTAGTAAAACCCAGACAAAAAATTATTTAAAGGGATATCAGTCTCTTATCAACCCAATCACTGTTGACAGCATTCGAAGTGGGTCATATTTGTCATTTCCCTCATTGGATAGAGTTCTTGTGGAGATGAAAGAAGCAAAATAATGTAGTTTCTCTTGTCCTTGATATAATAATTAGTTGACTAATTTGTATTTAAGAAAGTTTTGAAAATTAGTTATATGTAATAATTAGGTGTTGTCTTCATTAGAATACTCTTGCTAATCATGTGTATTAACTAGAACTACTATTTGATGGAACCTTTAACATGTGCAATTACTATAAGAATTACTTTTAAAAAAGGGATAAATATGAGATATAAAGTAGATTGGGATCTTATATTTATAATTAAAGTGAATATCAAACAAGCTCTTATATTTAGTATCTTGCTGGTTTTGAAAGGCGTTGTGGTCCTACCTTGAATAAATAGTGGCAAATTATACTGTCAGATTCAGCGATTTAAGAAAAGTCAAAGTTGGCTCCGCACCTGAGGAAGCAGCCGTCGTATGTGATGTGGGCACCGTTGGAGGCGGCGGAGCAGTTGCGTCGGATCTTATCGGCGGCGAAGTCAAAGCAAGAGAGACAGTCGGCGATGGAGAGGTAGTTTCTGCACTGAAAAAGGCCATAAGCGGGGTTGTTACCCTTCACTACTTGCTCCGTGGCGAAGTGTTCGCTCTGGTTGCTGATCTGCGTTCTCATGCTTTGAAACGTTGCGTTTAGGTTGCCTTGGAAGATGGACACGTCGCTGACGTTGATTTGGCTGCACCCTATCGTCACCAGAGTCGTCTGAGGGTCTGAAACGACGCCATCCAGAGTCCACCATGACCAGATTGTGAAGCTCAACAAGAAGAAGAAGAAGAAGAAGGGTTTTTGTCGCATGTGAGGCAGCATGATGTGTTTCTTAGTCTCAGAGAGAGAGAGAGAGAGAGAGAGAGAGATGACGGAAGGAATCTAGTTGTCTTCGGGAAGCATGGTGTTTGCAAAACACTGCAATTGATGTTTTACATATAGTTTTGAATACATCTCACGTTTGTGAGAGGTGACTGTATTTAAAGAAAAGTATATAGGACTTAATTGTTGAGTTGGTTTTCATTCTAAATATAAGACCTATTTATTATATTTATCATTTTTTTTAAATTACCTTTATGGATACTTCCTCAACCATAATCAAGTAGAAGAAGGAAATGGGTATTAAGAAAGATGATTATGATATTTTAAGAAAAACGTATCGTATTCCTTATAATTAACTAACTTACCTAACTTTCTCAATCTAATCAAATTAGTTAAATAGGTCTCATATTAAGGATCGGAGGAGTAATAGGTAAGATGAAAATGTATCACTCAAACGAAAATATTTACATTGAGGAAGCTTCTAATCTTGCGAGTTTTAGAAGATGTTTCAGCTTGATATTGATTTTTATTTTTTTAAAAAAAATTAAACTTAATATGTCAATACTTGAAAATTTTTTTTACACAAAATTTTAGACAAGAAATTGGACCCACCGACAAGCTTTCCAGGATACTGTCTAGATTTGAAATTGCAATATCAATATTTTATGTCAATTAAAATAACAATTAGGGTTAAAAAATGGGAAAATTGCAAATAAAGACCCCCAATATATAAAATGTCAATCAGGGACCTTGAATTTGAGAAATTGCTCACAAGGACCCGGTCTCAATTTGCAATTATGAAATCATGGCCAAATTACCAAAATACCCCTTTTTAAATTTTTTTTAAAAAAAGAACACCACTGCCTCGCCGGAATCCGGCCGCCGGCACCGGAGCTCCGCCACCCCGGCTGCCAGCCGCCGGAGCTCCGATGCTGGCGGCCGGATTCCGGCCATTGCTGGCGGCCTTCCTTTGTTTTTTTTTTAAATTGAGGGGAAGTGAGGTTGGGGGGATTTGATCCCCCAACCTAATGCTTTCCAAAATTAAGAATGACCATCGAGCCAACAAATTTTTGCTAACATTATGATACCAAAAAAAAAGTTAACTCATTTACTCTTGTTGCAGGTGATAACAACAATACATTTGAAAATAACAAGTTCTGATTATAAAATAACAAGTCTGGGATTAAAATTTAACAACACATTTTTTTTATAACAACACACTCTGTTTCAGGTGATAACAACAATACATTTAGAAATAACAAGTTCTTATTATAAAATAACAAGTTCTGATTATAAAATAACTAGTTTGGAATTAAAATTTAACAGCACCCTTTTTTTTTATATAACAACACATTTTATTCCAAGTGATAACAACAATACATTTAAAAATAACAAGTTCTGATTATAAAATAAGAAATTTGGAATTAAAATTTAACAACACGTTTTTTTATAACAATTAATTATTTTATACTTTTGAAAAATAAATTATTTATAACTTATAAAAAGTATTTTTAATCTATTTAATTTGCTAAAAAAATAATTTTTATCTCCAATTTATAATCAGAACTTGAAGTGTAATTTATTATAGATTAAAAATACTTTTTTATTGTTCAAATTTATAAATAAAATTTAGGGAAAATGACAACACACTTTTTTAATTTTTTTTTTAAATTTTTAATCTATATATCTATACAACTCATTATAAATCAAACTACTTCTTATAAATTATAAATAGTACAATTTATTGTAGATTAAAAATACTTTTTGATTGCTTAAATTTATAAATGAAATTTATCTCTAATTTATAATTAAAAATACTATTTTATTCTTTAAATATAAAAAATATTTTTAATATTTAAAGAATGAAATAATAAATTATACTATATTATTTAAATACTTAATAATAAATTTTAATATTTAAAGAATGAAATAATATAAAAATTTATACAATGATTTATAGATTAAAAATATTTAATTATAAATGCTTTATAATTTATAAGGAGTAGTTTGATTTATAATGAGTTGTATAGATATATAGATTAAAAAGTATTTTTTAGAAAAAATAAATATATTAAAAATATTTTTATAAGTTATAAATAATTTATTTTCCAAAATCATAATATAAATAATTTTCTAAAAAAACGTGTTGTTAAATTTTAATTCCGAACTTGTTATTTTATAATCAGAACTTGTTATTTCCAAATGTATTGTTGTTATCACCTGAAACAGAGTGTGTTGTTATTAAAAAAACGTGTTGTTAAATTTTAATTCCAGACTTGTTATTTTATAATCAGAACTTGTTATTTCCAAATGTATTGTTGTTATCACCTGAAACAGAGTGTGTTGTTATTAAAAAAACGTGTTGTTAAATTTTAATCCCAGACTTATTATTTATAATAAGAACTTGTTATTTCCAAATGTATTGTTGTTATCACCTGAAACAGAGTGTGTTGTTATAAAAAAAACGTGTTGTTAAATTTTAATCCCAGACTTGTTATTTTATAATTAGAACTTATTATTTTCAAATGTATTATTGTTATCACCTGTAACAAAAGTAAATGAGTTAACTTATATTTTTTTTTGTATCATAATGTTAGCAAAAATTTGTTGGCTCGATGGTCATTCTTAATTTTGGGAAGCATTAGGTTGGGGGATCAATCCCCCCAAGTCCCCAACTTCACTTCCCCCCAATTTAAAAAAAAAAAACAGTTTCAAAAAAAAAACAAAGGAAGGCCACCGGCATCGGAGCTCCGGCGGCTGGTAGCCGGGGTGGCGGAGCTCCGGCGCCGGCAGCCGGATTCCGGCGAGGCAGTGGTGTTCTTTTTAAAAAAAAAAAATTTAAAGAGGGGTATTTTGGTAATTTGGCCATGATTTTATAATTGCAAATTGGGACCGGGTCCTTGTGAGCAATTTCTCAAATTCAGGGTCCCTGATTGCCATTTTATATATTGGGGAGTCTTTATTTGCAATTTTCCCTTAAAAAATTGAAAAAACACTTTATAAAATCAAAGAATTAAATTGAAATCTTATATAAAATTATAAGGCCAAAGATGCAATTTTATCTTTGTTTTATTCTTGTTTTCTTCTAAGTTGTTGCATCTTTATATATGATGCAACATTTATTATAAAAACATTTATCATGTTATGGTGAGATGATGGAGGAAAGATGGAAAAGTAAAGTAAGAAAATGTTGAAAAATTTCTTCCGTGATTTAGAGTTGCATCTAAAACATTTCGTTTTATTCTCTTTCATCTATACAATCATACTTCACCCCCTTTATGAGATATAATTAATTAATTAATTATCTAAAGCCAATCTACTCATAACCTTTTACTTAGGACATATTTGGAATGACTTATAAATAGTATTTTAATTGTGATTTATGAAATATGAGGTAAATATGTGGAGGAGTTTTATCTTGATTTACATGAAACATGCTTGTCAATCATTTTAAATGTCAAACCAAACAAACCTTTTAATTAGAGTTAGTAAAACAAGATGGCGATGTGGATACAGGCCAGCCCGCGGTGGTGCGAGCCAAAAATGATGTGGGTTGGAGTAGTCCGCATCTTGGCATGCTGGCAAAATACCAACCCGAGCCAGCTTTTTTTGACGGGCTGGTGGCTCAACTTGTATTACTAACTCTACTTTTAATATACATTAGAGGCCAAGTGATGTGCATTAGTATTTCAAAAGTCATAGGTTAAGCTAATTAAAATCCACATCATCAACATGTATTGGCATGAAAGCGACTCCGCAATATCACGAAATGACTAATTATCAATTTGCTAACTGATAACTCGAATCTCACATGTCACTCCAAGAACACCAACTCGCGTCTTCATCAGGTCACCATCATCTTACGCCCTACCTAGCCGCCTAAGAGGACACAATGACGTTTTCACGTTGTTGTCCAAAAAAAAAAAAAGTAATTCTTTTCAATAACTACTGAAATCCATTTATTCAAGGCAAGTCAAAAGTTAGTTTACCTCTTATGATCAAGGATATAAAAGTAGCTCTTTATTATAAGAGTATTAGCTAATTAATAAAAGTGAGATTTTCTCTAAAACTAGTATGCGAAAACACAACGGGTCAATTGCCATAAAAAAGTAATCCAGTATCATCGGTAATATGTCTAAAGGAATGACTATTATCATAGTCGCTATTGATCAAGTCGATAGATTTTATACAATCAAGTGTTTACATTTTTACAGGAAAAATGTATTTTTACCTTTTTTTAACATTTAAATTATTTTTTTGGAATATTTTAAATTATTTTTACTGACATTCATCACACAATTTTGCATCTGTTTCAAAATAAATGTTGTTTAAAATTATGCACGCATTTAAGAAAATTTATTAAATGTCTGACCATATTACAAAAATCAAATGCGATCTGTCTAAAATATCTTTGAGCTAAAATATTAAAGTAATTCTCTTATAAAAAAAGGTATTATAGCATATTTGAGCTCTATCAATCATGCATGCTTTTGATTAATGAAAGTAGAAAAGGAATTAATATTAAATTTTTATTAAAATCCTGAATGAAAAATTATATGGAAACAAAATTAAAACTGTACACCGCCTTGGGCCAATTATTCTGAAAGCGACAATTATTATAGAGAAAAGTAATAGGACTGCTAGTTTCCTAGCCAATCATATATATATATATATATATATATATTATCTCTATCTCTTGGTTGCCCATTTATTATCTACCCTATTTCCCTAAGACTCTTTGTCCTATTTTGCAAGTTGATGTTTTGAGTGTGACTCTGTCCCCTCAAGTGGGACTCCTATTTTGCTTCTTTTCTATTATTTGGTCTGTGAATCATCAATTGATTCTTTTAATAGAAATAAAATAATAATGTTCACCATTGCCGTTTACTTTGGAAAACAATCTTAGCACCATTTGCCCCTATTGTGGAATCGGCACAAGGATGGTACCTATATATCCATGTTTATATTATTGACAGAATATAATGTTGTCTCTTCTGCATCGATCATTCGTGGAAATTTCTAAGATGCGTACCGTTTTTGTGATATGTCTCTGTGATACATGTTTGAAATAATCGATCAAAAGTTTCTCATTAGAAAATTAAACTATGTAAACATATATATTTAGTATTTGTTTAACAACTCAGGTTCAACTTTTTTGTAACTGTATGTGCGATAATCTTAGACATTTGCATATAAATAAATATATGTTAAACTTACATTTAACTATGTTATCTTCCACCTTGCGGGCAAGAGGTATAGATGTGAGGAGGGATGGTTCTGTTTTGTTTTTGCTTGCAATGCCTTTTTGTAACTGATGATATACAGTTGGTATTGAAAAAATATATGTTGTACAGAACTGAAAAAAGAGTAACTGCTTTTGCGTATGAATTTGAAGTGTACTCAAAGACTTTATTACTTCCTAAGTACTTTTGCATAATTAAGTTTCTAATCACTGATTTTTGACCAATTTTTCTTATTTTTACCCAATCAAGCAGGAGAACCAGGAACAATAGAGCTTCCCCCATTTTCACCTAACTCTTTGGTCCAACCTAAGAGTGGATGGCTAAGCGTTCCGCTCATTGAATAAGGTTCTATAATCGATCTTTAATATAATAACTAATGCGATATTCAATTTAGTTCTAAATAAAAAAATTTTAATTAATTATGTGATATTGGGCCACATGGACAGTCGAAATTATGGCTAATTGACCCATTCTTCTCAGTTGTTAGCCGCCTCGTATTAATTTCTTGCGTGTCTTAATTTTGCAAGCTATATTAATTAAACTTATTTCCTCTTGTATTTATAAAATGTATTTTTAGGGCTATTAAATTACCAACCGCCCCCAGGGGGAAACCCTCCTTACCAAACCCCCAAAAACACATATAATGAGAAGAAAAGGAGGAGAAAGGAGAGTCAACTTGAAACAACTAGTAAACGAATTGTTTTATAAAGTCATTGAATTATAAGAGAATGGGCGAGGATATCAATTGCTTACAAGAAGAAAGGAGTAGAGAAGTGCCGTGAGAGAGGTTTATTGGGAAATAGGAGAAAAAATAATAGATCAAATAGATTTTTTTAATTAAACAAGGAGATATTCCTATTAGACTCATCATCTTGAAAAGTTAGTGATCAATTGTGAGGAGTGGATGGAGAAAACGAAGGATTTATTGAACTCTTAAAAGTAATTTTTTAATAATAATTTACAAAATACGAGATAAGTATACGAAGAGAATTTTGTTTCAAGTTATTATAAATACTTATATTAAATTATAAATACTTATATTAAATAACTCTAAACAAGTTTCACTATAAATGAAAGTAAGTGATAGAGAGGATGAAAAATTTTAATGATTTCAATTTATAAAATCATAGAAGTGAAGCTAAAAAATTTTAATTAATATTTTTTATTTTTTCTTACATATTTTTTAATTAAAATTTTACAAATCTATTTTCAAAATTTTTAAATAGAATTCATTGTAATTTTTTCTTCACTTTTGGCAGAGGTTTTTTCATAAAATATTTTAAATTGGAGGGGGGGGGGGGAACTCGCCGGCACCTAAAAGTTTCACCTGCTTCGTTCGCTGCACTCGGCTCTTATCAGTCTCCGCTGCCGGAGGGCTTTAGCGCTGCTGTCAGAGTTTTTCTTCACAGGTTCGTTATCTTTGCTTCTGCCTTTCGAAGCTATTAAACATTTAGAATCTTGGATGGTTTTTCAGGAATCTTAGTTCTATTTGCCTTTCATTTTAAATTGGTGTTCACATTCGTGTACGATTATTTTTGTTTTCCTCATTTTTCAGCGATGCATATCTTTTGTAGTTTCAACTCTGTTGGCAATGTTTAGCTCTTATTGATTCAACTTTTGAATAAGGACTTTTTAAAATTGTCTTGGTACGAGGCGTTGCGACTCTCTGAATTATTGCTTCTGTCAGTGAATTTATCTCCTAATCGAGGAGGATCAATGCATGTTTCGATGCCATATTGAACTAATCGTTCAACTGACTACGTTTGGAATCTGGGCCAAAGGAATTTTCTCCCTCTGCTGGGATGTGTGGTGTTGTGTTTCTCCTATAAATTCTTACGATCTTCTTTTTCTCCTTTGCGTCTCGGTTCTTTTCAGTCCTGCTTGGTGTCTATGATTTCAACTGATTTCTTTGTCAAATTCGGGTAGAAGTGATGTAACACTACGTTGCATACATATTATACTTGTTAATGTTACTTGATCAATAGTAGATCCTGATATTAAATTATTTGCAGCATAAGACCAGACTCTGATAGGTTTTTTGTGTCGCTAAATGATATGAAGCCGCGAAACTTTGCTTAAGAATTTATGAAATTTTACTTTATTATAGGCTTTCCCGGCTAGTTCCACCAATACCAATACCAGCATATATTTTATGAACTATTTACATTGTGCAGACAGATTAGATTGCGTTTGTAGAGAGGCTGGAGAGACAAGCTGCTGCAGAGGAACTGCATTCATTGACTGGATTCACTTGAGGTCGGAGATGAGGTTGTGAAGGCTGCAGCAGCACACTTCCATCTCGCATGGGATTGAGGTTGGAATTGTCTTGAGTTATTGGTTGTTCAAAGGCTTTCCAAACGTTTAAGACCAGTGGAAAAGATGCATGGATGCAGCGAATCTTTGGGACAAATTTGGTGTCAACATTAGCCCTTTATTCCTCTAGATTCTTCTCCAAATCAACTCCATACATCAGTAATGCCTCCTTCCTTTCCCTACCATTTTATCTCCATGTTTCGTTTTCATTCACTCTTTGATATGTCCAAAACAAAAATATCAGACAGTTTTGGTAATTGTAAAAGAGGCCTTGTGGATAAGTAGATTTTAGCTTCGTGATAGCTGCTCTGTTCAAAATCTGATTATCTTCTTTTTTTCCCCCTAATAAAATCTCTCGCACCAGTTAGCGCTGCCATTCATTTGTATAAATGAGGATGAGGGTTTCATTGTTGTCTCATTGTTGAGTTTGTAGAACTTGGAAAAATAACCTGTTTTAAGCATTTCCCAGGATTAAGTATTCTGGAGTTAAATAAATGATCATGCTTCTTCGGTCTTAAATTGTCCTCACATGTGGATAAGTTTTCTTGTTTAATAAGTGGCAGACCTATGGATCAGATAAAGTCTTGTTTTGATGCTTGCTGGGGCAGCAAAGGTTGGAATCCCTGAGTTTGTAAATGGAATAGGGAATGGAGTTGAATCCCATGTTGCTAAGCTTGAAACAGAAATCGGTGACTTCCAGAAGCTTCTTGTCTGTCGTACCCTCAAGCTCAAGAAGCTGGGCATTCCTTGCAAACACGTAATCCCAGTCACATCTTGCTTTCTTTGCATGCAGATACAAGAACATTCTATCATTTGCTAAAGCAACTATATATACGCCTTACTATTCTTCCATACATGTCAGATCGTTGACTGAATTCTCGTTTCTCTAAGATATTTCTTAAATTCTTGGGAATTTCTTTTGATACATTTGTTGCTGAACTTTCATTATTGTCTGTAATTTTTGGACAAATTTATGGATTTATCCTACACTTTGTTTCAGTTAAATCCTTTTCTTTTTTTCCTTTTGGCCAGTGTCATTATTCAAATTTTAATATTTATGTTTTCCCACCAGTGCCACTTAAGCTGGACAGTTCAACTTCTTATGAACTTGGTCTGTTATGTTCTGCTCCTTTTTATTTGGAATTTGTCTTAGAATGGTTGCTCATCCAATCCAAGCAAACATGCTGCTGTCACCTTCTTAATCTCCCTTGAGGAAATTTGTTATACTGCAAAATTATTTCCCCGTTATATTGCTGGTATCATTTGACAGCATGATTATGCTCTAGAACTATGCTTCATGTATTTTTTTTATCTTTTCAGCGCTTTACTGGATTCTAGATGAATGAGCGACTGGAGTCTGGATTTACCGTTACTGAAGTCAATGATAGATGTCAACTGTCTTATTTTGCTCTGCTGCTAAAAATAGTTGTAAATCTTATTCTTGCATATTTTGTATTGCATTCTGATCTTACACGTCATTTACTTACTGCTGATTGGAAGAAAGTTCCTGATGACTTTCTTATATGTAAGTTGAACTGACTTGAGTTTTCAAGCAATTGTTTGTGCCTAGCGCTTAGTAGTGTAGGGAAAAGGTGCTTCCTTAACGTACCAAATAGTATTTTACCTCTTGATTGACTCTGTCACTGATAGAATACCACGACTTATATACAGTAGAAAGGAGAGAAAAATTTGGAGGGAATCGGGATGGTTCTATTACGGAGTGCAACTTCCCTGCTATGTTGTCATATGTTGTCTAATGTGTTGTCAATGATCTATGGGTTAGTTTATTATGCGTTGCAATTTCTCATGAGGATGTGGTGTCAATTTCCTCGGATTCGGTATGCTCAGTTATTTTGATGTCTTTGTATAACTATTATATTTGTACTAGACTGATTATTAGGGAATCGATGTGAACTATTATTCAGACCTCTTATGGGAGATTAGATTCACTTGGTGGCTTCTTTCTGTTAGATTTTTCAGACCTATCTGAAGAAAAATAGCTCCCTGGGTTGTTAAACAGGCTGCAGGGATATGATCATTTTATCATTGATAGGAATATATGTTTTGTGATGTTTCCACTATCTTGTTTTAAGACACCTTTAATTGATATTCTTTTTGGACTGTGAGACACTAAAATGCGTGGGGCCTACATGCAAACTCTTTGTAACCTATAGTTTCTGCTTTGCAGAGGAAGTTAATATTGAAATATGCACACAAGTACAGGCTGGGATTATGGAGGCCGCGAGCTGAACTGATCAAATCATGAACGGTTTCTTAATAGCTTTCCTTTATCACACCTAAAGTTCTAGATGCGCCAATATGTGAATGCTGGATTTCGCATGGAAAGAACAAGTCTATTGTTTCTGATAATACCCAACTTCATTCCATTTGGAACATCTGCATAATTTATGGTATTTGCACCATTGAAACGCAAGAGACTTGTCCTAATTGACCGTCGGTGTGGTTGGTCATTCTGTTGCATTTACTGCATTTGTTTCATTGTATGACTTGTTTTTGGCAAATAGGAGACTGATGGATTGAAAGATTCAGCAATGCTTCATTTGTTCCATGATAGCTATGATAAAACTAAAGGAATGCTCTTTATTATTGTTTCTTTTTGGGGCTAGGTTTAAATATCTTCTTGTTGGGAGCAATCTTGCTCAAGATATTGTGAGGCATTAAATGTGAACATTTCTTCTAACAAAAATCCGGATGTTGGTTTGTCACATTGTGAGGAATTAAGCCCTTATGTTTGACCCAATCCGGTCAACAAATACTCTAATTTTGCAGTCATAAGCATCCCTTCCCAATTGTTCAATGCTTGATCAGATCTATATTAACTTTGGTTGAATTATGAAAGAATGATGAAAATATGATAAAACTAAAATTAATGCATGGACAAGGAAGTAATAATGAAAAAAAATTTAATGTTTATATTGGCACATAATGCAACTTATAAAAAGAACTAAAATTATTTCAAAAATTATAACATGTATAGGATTAAGGACCAAAGAAAGTAACAACCAACGGAATTCATTGTACCCCGCTTTTTTTTTTTTTTTTGGGTGTTTAAGCTCATAGACCTGCTAAGTATGGGGCCATAATCCATGTGATAATCTCAAAAGCATAACCACCCAAAAAACCAGGTAGGCCTCCAAGTTCATAGGTGCCCGAAAAAAAAGAGTAAACTTGTCGAGTCAAAAAAACACCGTCCAAGTTAGTGCCTGTCTGTTTAATTTTTTTTCCCCCTAAAAAAAGGGATGATTATTCCTGGGCTTCAAGTGTCGCTTCGTTTCTCCTTCTTCAAGGATTTATGTCCTGGCTCTCTGTACATGACATGTTTAACTCTGTAGTGTAGCTCCCACCTTACTGTGGTTTTCCGTTCCCATTCCATGGCAGTTATTTAGCAGGGATCCATTGTGCTTGATTTCCTCAGGAATTGATGGTGAGAGGACATGTGGGACACTTCCAGTATCAGTCATTGTTCATATAAGAGATAGCACGCAAACCAAAAAGAATATACGATATTATTGATACCATTAGTGTTTTGTAGGATGCATAAAGTATTTTGGGATTAACATGCTTTACTATCATTCTATCGGTCATAAAAGAGATTGTGTTTTAAAAAAATTAAAAAGACAGGCACTAACAGCCTGAGACTATAAACTACAAGTAAGATTAAATCCGTGATCTCTCATTTACAGAAGAGCTTTCATGCCGTTAAGCTACTCAACCGTTATCCATAAAAGAGGAATTTAGAACGCAGATCAAGATCATTATATAGAACACTTGCGTTATGAATATGTTGCAAACTAAAATACGGACAGTACAGAAAAATATATCAAGTGCTTAATTTAATATATATATATCATATTAAATTAACAGCTAATCAGAAGATTTGACTTCCATTTATTGTGAAAGATAAAGCAATCCCAGTACATTGTTCTAACGCTCAAAATAACTGTAGTCACATCTTCTCTAGCTGTCATAGATCTGATATTTTTCAAAATAAACAATTCATGTAAATAGATCACCTCATAGCCTGTTTCCGTGATGAGAGTCTCATCTTCACTTCTTATCCCAAGTAGTTTATAGAGGACTTTGTAGAGTCAACAAATCATGTATATCCATTCCCAAGTAGTGACCTGGACCAATAAAAGATGAGCATACAGATCCAGTCTGTATTTATCATTTCAAA
>NW_021634871.1:0-44647 GCF_004799145.2 Neltuma alba | reverse complement strand
TTTCAAATTGAACCACAGAATCTGGAAGAGATTATGAAATGAACTGTAATATTATTGATTTAACTATACGAATTGGGTAGGTAAGTCTAATTGGATATTTTTCCTTAAATAGCATTGAAATAGCTTTTTGTAGAATTTTAGAACACCTAATATGATTTTTATGGACTTAGTTATGAATTTTTGAAGTTGGGCCTATAGTCTAGGAATTAAAGAGTGAATAGTGAGCCCAAGTAGTTATGTTGGAATTTGAAATCTACGAGCTTGTATCATGATCTGCTTGAACCATAACGCTACGAATGCGTGCTCTGAGGGGTTAAAGGTAGGATGTTTCATGCACTGTCCTATTCCCACTCCAGAATGCTTAGAGGCTATAAGGGTCCTGGTGGTTTTTGATGTTCTGCCTTTACCTTTTGACAAGTGAGGCACCTTGGCACATAGTTTGTTATGTCTTTCTTCATACCAGGCTACCAGAATGATTCTTTAAGATCTCAATACATCTTGGTCATACTTGGATGTATGGTATATCGACTCTTGTATGCCTCTTCTAGGACTTGCCCCTTAACCTTTGCTTAGGGGGGAATATAAGTTCTACCCCTATACTTTAGAATTCCTTCCACAATTATTTCATGGTCTTGAGTTTCATTTCTCAGTACTTTAGCTTTAAGGATATCGGCCAATTGATCTTTCTTTTGGGCCTCCTTTATTTGTTCTATGATTCACGCTTCTACTTTTGTAATCTCAATCTGGCCTGTCATCAATTGTATCTGGCCAGTGAGATTCTAATCTTAGATGTTCTCAATCGACTCCTGCTCTTTTATCATTAATGACGCCACCTGTACTGTCTTCCGGCTCAAGGCATCTGCTACTACATTTGCTTTTCCTGGATGGTGTTTTATATGATAATCATAACTTTTGAGTAATTCCATCTGTCACATCCAGTAATATGGCAATTAGGAATAAGAATATTCTTAAATATTTAAAGGCCAAAAATGACAAGGAGAAATAGAAGAATTTTGGTGGAAAATAATTATTATAATTTTCCAAGCCAATTATGAAAAGTTTGACTAATTAAGAAAAATTGGTCAAGAATAATTATGAAAAAATAATTCCGAGTCTCAAAAAACTAAGGAAAAATAAGGACAATGTTCCTTGAGAATTATATGGGATTATAAAATTAGTTTTATGACAATTTGCCCTTAGAGAAATTACAAAAGAATTTAAGAGCAGTTTAAGCTAGTTTAAAGGGATAAGGGGTTACTTGAGTTTTGTTATTGATTTTGGTATGGTTTGGTTTGTAATGTTGCTGTCCTTTTTATGGATTATGATATTAGGGTTTGATATTTGTGGAGAATAGAAAGGAGATCAAAGAAGCAAAGAGCTTTTGAATCAAGATAGTAAGACTTAATTAACTACTAATGTTAACCTTGCATTGTTTATTGTGGCATGAATGCTTGCTATCATGTGGTTAAACTATGATGATTGTGATGGGTTGCTCCTTGCATTTGTTGCTATGGCCTTGCATATTGGGGTTGTCTATTTATAAGATGATTAGTTCTCCTATGGTAGCTAAGGTTTGTAATGCTTTAATGATGATGCATGTTGATATTACGGTTGATTATTCTTGCTACTGGGATTGCATTGAAATCTCACCCTCCCAAAATAATCCAATATTTTAGGATCTCAATCATCCAAAGGGAAGCTGTAAATTCAAGAGTAAATATGATAGTGAATCATCAGAAACAATTATATTTTAGTTATGTATAGGTATGAATGCTACGATGTTGTAACACTAAGGAGGTCGTTGACTTGGAGCAGTGTTCTAATTAAGCTCCTGAATGAATTTAACCATGAAATTTGGCATGTTCAAAGATCACGTCTTGAGCTTCAATTTGATAGGTAGCACGTTAATGGACAACTGTGCGATTTTTGGTGAATTTTCTCATAAGGGTTTTTGCCAAAATGATAGTGGTCGCTTTCCTAAAAACCTGGCACTTTCTCATAAGGAATTGGTTCACAAGATTATTTTTTCTTGAAAGAACATTCAAAGATATTTCCATATAATTTTGAACCACTCCATTTTGATTTTTCTAGATTAAGTTATGATTTTTCGAAATTGGACCAGAAATCTAGATCATACCAAATGAACAGTGAATTTTCAAAAATTAGCGTTTTTTTAAGAATTTTTAAGCCTAAGACCATCCAATATGGTCTAAATTGATTCCAAGCGAACTCTAAGTCATTCTAGTAGTAAGATGTAGCATCGAAACCATTAACTGGAGAGGAACTTTACCGTAAAGGTGGAAAGAATTGATGTCATCTTTAGTAAGAATAAGAGTGATCAGAAGAACATTTGCTAAAAAAAGGTCCATTTTCTTTGATCTTCCATATAGGTGTGATCTTGATGTTAGACACAGTCTTGATGTAATGCATGTGGAGAAAAATATATGTGATAGCTTTATTGGTGCTCTTTTGCACATACCAAGAAAAACCAAGGATAAAATCAATACAAGACTAGACTTGGCTAAAATGGGAATAAGAGAACGGTTACATCCACAACTACAAGAGGGTGGTAAGAAGGCTTATTTGGAACCAGCAGCACACACATTGTCTAAAACAGATAAAACTAGCAAGTGCTGATGTTTGCGTAACATTAAGGTGCCACAAGGTTATTCTTCTAATGTGAAAATGCTTATGTCGATAGATGATTTAAAGTTAGTAGGAATAAAGCCTCATGATTACCATGTATTGATGTAACAACTATTACCAGTGGTTATTCGAGGCATTATGAAAGATGATGTGAGAAGCACAATAACTAGATTGTGTTTTTTTTTTCAATACTATATGTAGCAAAGTCATTGACACAGAAAAATTAGATGAATTGGAAAACAAGGGGTATGTTATTCTCTATTAAGTAGAAATGCACTTTCCTCTAGTATTTTTTGATATCATGATACATTTGATAGTTCATTTAGCAAGAGAGGTAAGGCTCTGTGGCCCTGCATATCTAAAATGGATGTATCCAGTTGAGAGATACATGAAAGTCTTGAAAGGTTATTCTAAGAATTCTTATCAACTAAAGGCATCAATTATTGAAAGATATGCTATTGATGAGGCTATGGACTTTTGCAGAGGATACCTATTTGGGGTGGAGGCTCATGCTCGACATGATGATGGGATAGGTAAGAAACTTGAGGGCTCAATCGTACTTAAATGACCATAAAAAGAGTTTAAAGGATAAATATCCGAGAAAAAGTGATAGGCAGATAGCTATTGAGCATAACAAGACATTTATTGTGTGGTTCAAGAAAAAGGTTTAGAGGGAGACAAATGTTTCTGACACAATAAAATGGTTAGCTTGGGGGCCTCGACTTAATATTAGCACTTGGAGTGGATATGATATAAATGGGTATTCCTTCTACACAAAAGCTCAAGATAAGAAAAGTAATGTGTAGAATAGTAGGGTAATAGTAGTAGTTAAAGCGATGCATTTCTCTAGTGCCAAAGATAAAAACCCTATATTGGCATCTATGGCCTATTATGGTGTAATTGAAAAGATATGGGATATAAGTTACACCAACTTCAAGGTTCCTATCTTCAAGTGTAAGTGGGCAACAATAATGGTGTTCAAATAAATAAAAAATTTGGATTTACCTTAATTGATCTTCATAGGGTTGGTTATACAAATAAGCTATTCATTTTAGCCAGCCAAGCAAAACAAATATTTTATATCACAGATCCTGCCAGTACCAAATTGTCAATTGTACTTCAAGGTAACAAACAAAAGAACGGTAATCCAACTTTAAACATTGATGAGACACAACCTTTCACTGTAAATCTACCTTCAATGAATGATGAGTAGAATTGATAGATGATGATGAATATGCTATTAAAGATTATCACTGTGAAGGAATATGGGATAATGCATAATGTAAGACCCTAATGAAATAGTTATGCACTATAATACAATTTTGTGTTTAATTTTGTTAATTTTTTCATTAATTTTATTACAGTTGACTCACCTCTTTGACTCTGATTTACTAAATGGACATGGAGGATGATGATAGAAACATGGACAATTCTAGTGAAAATCAAGTGAACGACGAACCTAATAGGAAAAAGGGTAAAGGCACCACAAGAATGCCAAAGCTAGTAGTACATCACGGAAAAATTCAAAGGAAGCATATGGATTTTGAAGATAATATGAATCCAATTAGTCCAGAGGCAAATAGGTTCATAAGCTACGTAGGCCTTCTGGGTCGAACCAAAGTGAGCATTTTGTATTCTAACTACAAAAAAGTACCACCTAAAACGAAGGATGCAATTTGGCATGATATGTTGGTATGTAACTTCATGAACTTCTTATACTTTTAAATAATAGTTCTTACTGTTAAGTATTCTAATTTCATTCATTACACATGAACTTTGTAACAAACCTATGATATCCCTCCCACGAAGAAGATGAAAAAGCAGTAGCTAGACCAAGTACCCGAGTAATGGAAAGATTTTAAGACAATTCTCACTCGTATTTACATTTGAGGGGCTAAAAAGGATGAAAACCCATGTGATATTTACTCATTTCTTAATGAAGACACTTGGAGAGAATTTGTGGCGTTATGTCTAGATCTTGAATTTCAGGTAAACTTCTACTCAGTAAATATGTCCATATAAACTAGTTTCATTTCATTGAACTAACTTCATTTTTGTTTGTTTTCTATAGAAATTAAGTGCTCAAAATAAAGACAAACAATCTAAAAATTTGTACCAGCATTACATGTCTCGTGGGGGTTACAGAAAGGCATAACAAGAGATCATGGAAGCTGATTTGCAAAAAATACAAGAAGCTGCAAAGTTAGACCCTAGTATTGTTGTTCAAGCGCCCTCTCCTCCTTCTCAATATAGAACGTGGAAGCATGCAAGGATGGATAAAGTTGAATATATCAATTAGACTGTTACTGACATTGCTGAAAAAATTGTAAGTACCTAAATTAAAACAATCTAAATTAAAATATTGTTCACATTCTATTGAAATTGTAATTACTTATCATTTATTATCTGTACATTATATGATGCACTTAAGGAGCAAAGCAATCAAGGTTCTTTTGCTCCAAGTGGAAAGAGGGACATCCTGGCAGCTGTAACTGGGAAGTTAGACCATCTTGGTCAAGTGAAAGGGTCATCAAAGACAGTTGGTTTAACCTAATTTTTTGGTTCTAGTTCACAAAACTCTACAGGAAGAAGTGTCCCAAATGCTGACCTGATGGACAAAGTTTGAGAACAAGTTTGCCAAAAGATTATGACAAGTGATGAGGTCCATCAATTCTTCAAAAATGAGCTTATGTCCAAGATTCAGGAGGAGATGCGATCTTTGGTCTCAAGCATGCAAATTGGGCGATTTCAACAACAAGAACATACACCTCAGGTATAAAATTAATCAAAACTTAATTAATTTGTTTTGAATTTTGCTAACATTGTTTCCATTTAATTTCATTCTTTCATTTCAACCATGTACTTAGAATTCTCCAGCCTGTGGAAGCACAAAAAGGAGCTTTAATCCACAAGTGCCGTCAGCTCTGTTTGACCCTAGTCCCACACCAAATGATGGAGAACCTTGTGTTCTTTATTTAAATGACCCAAATATGCGTGTTGTTGCCAATGTCATTAACTACACACAAGGGTCTAAAATTCATCATTAAAAAATTCTAACAAACTCGGTCAAGGTGACGGTTACAACTGTTCGAGAGGAGGAGGTAAATGTAGACTTGCCGTTCTCTAGTGACAAGGTTGAGAAGCTCGGCCAAGCAAAAAGATATTTGATTTTGTGGCATAAAAGACTCATTAACATCATATCTCCCATGGTACAAAACACAGTAGTATTTTTTGATTTCTCCTTCATATACTACTTATGTTACTTGTCTTTATTCTATCTTTTTATTAGGACGTTGAAGATGCTACTAAATTTTCCTGTCTAGCACAACTATATGACATTTACAAATCAGTTGACATAGTCAATATACAAATGCCTATTAGGATTGTAGGGGAGCAAATGACATATCATTTTGGATTGGACCAAAAGGATCTGAGGGCCTTTCTATCCCTGGATTAGCTAAACATTGCATGGATTCAACTGGCCATAATGTGATTCTATTTTATGATTTATATTTTCTAATTGCTCATTTTCAACTTATATGTATGAACTAATTTTTGTTTCATATCAAATTGATGATGATAGATACTTTCACAACTTGTGCTCTTCTACGGGAAAGGGACATTTGTATGGATTCATGTATTCAGCCGCTTTGCAATCTTTGAACAAATACTATTGATAGGCGGATGAGATACATGGATAATACCATTACAGATAATGACTTCCCTTGTTATTTTGCTCCAAACATTAAAAAGTAAGTAGCTTATATCTATATTTGTATATTTGTATATTTAATTTTCAAGAATCTTTACTGGTTTCCTTTCTTTTTATATTTCAGTGGACATTAGTCATTGTGCATTCCTTACCCCAGAGATGATGTCATTTACTGGTTTGATTCATTGGGCCGTACCCCAAGTGATGAAATGAAATATGTCTTCACCAAGTAAGTTTTGTTGTCATATATTTAGTTTTTCTGCTCCATTAAGTTGTTCTAATGTCTGGTCATTTCTATTTTATCATAGGTCTTTCAAGATATATTATCTAAGGGGCGGAAAGCATGAGGAAAAAAATGGCAAGACTGTTTGGCACAAACCAAATTTAAGTGTTTTCATTTTCAATTCTTTAATGTCATCAACTATATATATACATATTCATCTTTACTACTCACTTTGATTTTACAGTGTCATCTACAACCAGGAAGTGCAGAGTGTGGATACTATATTATTTGTTTCATGTACGAAATTATTGAGTCCCAACATATTAAAAATTTTGACATGGTAATAATTAGTTTAATTATGATTATTTTCTTTTTTCTATTGAATTGTTGTTTTTCTTTTTAATTCAAAATCTTAATAAATTCAATATTCTTGTTGCTTCCAGATTTTTGATGATAACAATTGCCACACAGATGAAGAGATTGATACTATTCAAGATCATTTGGCAGGACAATTTCTTCAAGAGTTTTATTCTCAAAATAATACATGAGGTTAAAAGGGTTAGATGGTACTGAAGTTTCTTGTATCATGCATATAGTGTAGGGTTATCTTGATAGTTAAAACATAGAATATTATTAAGATTGTGGATTCTTTTTGTATGGAATGGATCTGATTCCACTAGATTACTGTTATTATTTTGGTTGAATTCAGCTTGTACTCTCTGTTTTGGTTCCATCTTTCAGTGTTTTCTATAAATGAAAAGGAAAATTTTGTGTGCACAAAAATTTTTTTTTTACTTAACATATTTGTCTGTTCAACTTGGACAGACAAATATGAGGCAATCATATTCATTTGTTCAAGCAGAACAGACAAATATGTGCATCATATTTATTTGTTCATTCAAAACAGACGAATATGATTGCCTCATATTCATCTGTTCTTTAACAGACGAATATGGATTCACATATTCACCTATTCAACTTGAACAGACAAATATGATTCCATCATATTCGTCTGTTTTCAACAGACACGTATCACAATGCTATCTACATCTCCTTCATCTATGTTCCCCCTTCAACAGACGAAAAATGACCCCCATAATAGATAAAAATGACCCCTTTTTCTAGTAGTGATTTAATCTAAAACCTTAACCCTTTAACAGTTATTTTAGGATTTTAGTATCGTCTTTTTTAACCTAACTTTCATATATTTTTTCCACATGATTGTTTATGTCAAATTGATATATAAACTTAGATTTATCGAAATCCAATTTCTTTCCCTATAACCATGCTTGGTTGAAAGGTATGCCCTTGGAATTCAAAAGTTTCATTTTCAATTTTAATGCTTTCAAATATATGTTTTTCACATATCCCTTTATAATTTTACCTCCTAAACTCATTAGAAGCATCAAATTAACAAAAATCAAACCCTAGTTCAATGAACTAGTCTACCTAAAACATAACGCTAAGTTTTAAAACTTAAAATTCTTCCAAAAATAAGGTTTAAATATAATTTCCCATCCGTTCTCTATCCCCTAATCTATATACAACCTTTAACTCACTCATATCTCATCATGAATTAAATTAAACAGCACCAAACCTTAAAGTTTCTAACCTTTAACTTCCATTAAAATCATCAAACCATAGGACATCATAAACTAGAAGAAAATCCAACTCTTACCTTCGTTTAACATGCGATTTCACATAGATTTTGTTTGAACTTCTCTTCCTCGTCCTTCCTTCTACCTTGGCCAAGATATTCTCCTCTCCTTTCACTCTTGAACTAGCCAAAACTTAGGCTTAAAGGAGGGAAGGGAGTATTTATAATGCAAGCCAAATTACGTCACGATAATCTTTCAATTTCACCATTTATTTTCACTATAAAACACTTGTACAAATCTTGCTCCATCTCCCCTCAAGATCATGCCACATGAGGCCTTTAGGTGTCCTCCTTATTGAATGAAAATGCCACCTCATATAACACCTTATATGCCACCTATCACATATGTGGAGAAATTATAATTTTTTATTCAATAATTCCATTCTTCTAAGCTTAACCTTCAACAATATGTATTATTCTACTTGGGCTCTTCATTCTTGTTGTCATTCCAACTAGAAAAATAGGATAAAATTTTGTCCCACCAAGCTTATGATTATTATATTGTGCAATTTCACAATATCAATTGAATTTTTCTTAGATCCTGTTAAATCCACTGCTTTCAAAAAAAACTTTTGTGCCAATAACTTCCTTTTGATGAAGAGAAATTTTTCTAATTTTCTCATATTTTTATTTTGACTCATAACTCCTGAAAGTTAAAGGGGAGGCAGCTGGTCCAAGAATTTATTAACATGCTAAATAGAAAATGATTATTATTATTATTATCATTATTTGGTCACATGCATGCAAGCTTATCTTACAAAGTCTTAGTTTTCAACATATGATTGGTTCAATATCTAACAAGCAACCTAATGATGAGGGATTGTTTAAAAGAAATCAAATTCTTCCAACATAAGCCAACTACGATAGATCAATCTATTTCTTTTATTTTCTTTTTATTTTAAGATATAACACATACATATAGTAAAACTATCTTACTCTTATTGCATGCAAAAATTAAACATGATTAAAACTATCTACAAGATTTTTGATCGGTTCTCTATCAACTTTGGAACAATGAACAACATTTTCAGTACATATATGTATTTGCATGCATTCTTGTTTGTTACCTACTGTTCTATCTCATCTCTCTCTCTATATAGACACACACACTCTTCTGATTCTATTTTTAAGTTACTTTCAATATGTTTTAGCAGATTAAGAAAAACATTAAAATTCATTAAATCTCCTTTAAAATTTAACAATTTTTTAATTTTATTCCTATTTAGTATATATTATACCCACGAGAACAAAGTCAGTTTAATAATAAATGAAAGGTAAAATTGTACACTCGTATGAAAAATTTCTCTCTCTGCCAAATACATAGAACCAAAAAATTTCTTCTTTCTTTGCTCATAAATAGGACTAAAGGAGTGTATGCTTACACAAATTGCTATGCTCTCTAAAATCTTGGTGAAATTAGGAAAAACTGATTTGTCATTATTATAGACATTATAGATACCGTAAATATAACAAATGGTTCTTTACTTTATTTTTAATCAGGTGATCTACAATTTTTATATTGGATGTTTACAATTTTCTTAATCATAACCATTGTCCCTATGCTTATAATATGTTAATTAGTGATGCGGATGTTGACTAAGCAACATGTAATTAAATTACATAATGGCCAATAAAATATATAATCTTGTGCCAAAATTAATCTAGGTGTATGCTAAGTGAGCCACATCATTAAAAATATATGTAGAGACCAATACTTATAATTGAGGAAATTACAAGGACCTAGTAGAAAAAGGGAAAAACCATATAAACTTAATTAAGATTAGTAAAATTCTAGGCCTTGCATATAAGTCTTCTCATCAAATTATCAAAATGGTGGTAGCTAGGAAGTAAGGAGAGAAACGCACACAAAAACAAAGGCGCAGTGTGTTTTTGACGCTTTCATTTTTTGTCCCTTCCCAAATGACATGTTTCATAGTTTTTCTAGTTGCAGAAGTGCTTGATCCCCAGTTAATTCAATTGGTGGATGATCATGTTCTTTTTTCCATCAAATGATATCTTATTTTTATGCCATAAGTGATTTTGTGGAATAAACACCTATGACCCATGTAAGATAATTTGCTCCTTAATAAAACAAAAATGTGTCTTTATGGCAACATGAGCATGCAAGCTTGCCTTTTATTAACCATCTTGAAAGGTTTTTATACGCAAGAAAGTCATTTATTATCCACAAAATTGTTGCATACATGATGAAATTTGATTTAGAATGTGCATCATATGTTTGAACACCTATTTTTTATAGTTGTTTCAACTCCTCAATCATTGGTTACAAGTAAGAGTTTATTTCATTGCTTGGACACTTTGGACCAGGAATAAGAAGTGTCATCATAAAGTAAGAGCTCTTTATACAAAACAAAGATGGCAAGTTATATGGCCAAATACTATGATCGGCACTCATATTCCCAAGGTTGAAATTCGTCACTAGCCAAACCCAATCGAACACTCCTTAGATCAACAAATAAGCTAGGATATTGTTAGTCAAAGTGTTTCCAAGCAAGAGAACCAGCTGGATATCTTAGTATACCATCATCTATATGTTTCTCCTTATGCCATCTCATTTTTTTGGCCGTGTCCCTTGCCATATAAAGTCTCTGTAGTCTAGGTGTTACTAGAAAATGCCTCAAGACTTTTTGTGAAACATTTTCCCCCTTTTTTTTTTTGACTTCCATCTATACATCTTGCACTTAGGACATAATTTTGCATTTCATGCTCCCTTGATATAATATACAATCATTTCCATAAGCATTAATTTTGTTATAATCTTCTTAGCCTCATAGAAAGAGTTTAGAATTAAAGCCCCTTGTAACATACCAAAAAAATTGTCAAAAAAAAAATTATTAAATTAAATAAATTAATAATATTATATTATTATTAATTTTTTTAAAAAAAAATCTCTTCCACCGAATTTGGTGGAAAAGATAGGGAGAGGGGGTGTAGTAAATGAAAGTTGAGAAGGAGGAGTTGTAAATGAAGATGGAAAAATTAGAGAGTGGGTGGTGGTTGGAAGTTGAGAGGAAATAGAATAAAAAAGAGTGAGGAGACGGAAGAGAGCAAGAGAGCGAGAAAAGAGAAAAGAGAGTGAGAAGCAGAGAGGAAAAGATAGAGAGAGAGAGTTGAGTTGCAAAGTACCTGATAATTTTAGGGATCATTTAAGTACATAAAACTATTTTTTTTGGTCAAATTTTCTTTATGAGTATTTTCTATATATTTAGAGCTTTATATTATTAGTTTCATTATAATGTTTAGAGAAAATTTTACTGTTTAGGTAAGGAATAAATATAGAGTTTTGACAATATATAGCCATAGAAATTTAAAGATACATTATTAAGGAATTTAAATCAGTTTATCTTTGTTCAATGACTATTTTGAGAATTTTAAATGAAGATTTTAGTTGAAAACTTTGTTATTCAAAGATATAGAATGTTTTTACCGATTAAATTTAAGTTAAATAATTTATTTGAGTTATTTAATATATTATCAAGGTTTTAACCGGTTTGAATACGTAATAGGTCAAAGATATATTGTTAAAATAATTTTTGAAAGCTTAAAGAATTTTAAATTGAGAATTTTATGAAATAAAATAAAGTTTAGGTTTTTTTATAACTCAAAAAAGTTGTTTGGTCTGAGAAAATTTTTAAATGGGATTATAATAAATAATTGAGAATTTTAATATAAAATATTTATATATTGGGTAATAAAGATATATTTAATTAAGTTATTAAATTTAAATAGTTTTATATGAAAATTTTATTGTCAAAATAATATTATATTTATTATAAATAGCAAAATTTGGGTGAGTTAATATATTTATGTAATTTAAGTTTAGAGGATAGTCTTAGAATTTTAAAGTAGTTTTAGAGTAATTTTGAGTTTTATATTAATAAATATTTATGTGTAATTTTGTAGACTCTTGAGAATTTGAAGTAATCATTGTGTGATTATTTGTAAGCTAAAAGGGTAACAAGTAACTCTGAAAATTATTTCTTGTACATGTGAATTGTGTATGATTATATTGTGGATTTGCTAATTTTTATATTACTGAAATAGAATATTATGATTTTTCAAATAAATGTTTTGATATGTTACTTGATTTTGTTAAGATTTATTACTATTAGTTATAATCAATATTTAAATATATATGATAGCTATGGAATAATCATGAATTGCTATTCAATGGTACAGAAATTTTATTGCTATCTTATTTTTAATAATATATTTGAGGACATATTTATAATGTAACATTATTTGCATATGACATATGCATGGATATATAATTACCACATGGTATGCCATCACTCCTTGCACAATGGATGGCACTTGTCAAGGCCCCTTCTTCCATGTTTTACTTTGGTTGGGAATTTATTGGAATTGTAAGACATGTGACACCTCTTTATTTTATTTGCAAAAGAGGGAGCCATAGTCTGAACTTGAGCTTTATATCTTTGGCCGGATATATCTCTAGTATCAGTGAGCTTGGAATAATTCAATAAAATGGATTAGTTCCTATTGGACTATGTGTTTGTCTATGGCTCCAATCAGCGGTATAAGGGTGGACGATGATATAAAGGATGCTGCATATTGCATGATTTTTGATATATTGGGGAAAAAATTATGTTAGTATATTGTTGAATCAAAAATGAAATTGAATTGAATATATAAATCCGTGATTTTCATATACACACACACACATATAAACGGATTTTTGTTTATCATATATAGTTTTCTTGTATAGGTTAGAATTTTAGTAGTTATTAAGAAGTTTGATCTCATCTCTTATATTAACATTTTCAAGTGAAGGATCTAGTAGAAATCAAGAGAAGACACTGATGTAGTGAGCCATGAAGGCCTTTGTGCTCCTCGCATATGCTATGCTATATTTTACTAAGACTTCAATAGTTTATTTTGTTATGTCAGAAATATTTTGAAATTATGACCAGTTGAAGTGTTAGAAAGATGTATGGACTTTTAAATAAAGTATTTTATCGCGTATGTAGATATAATTATATGAGATGTTACACTCCTTCTAGGAAAATATCCTTTAGTAAGGCCAAAAATGCATCCATAGATTTATTACTCCAATGATTAAGGGACTTTAACTTGAATAGCTTCACAATAGAAGATAATTTTGAGATCTTACCACAACCAAGATAGAGTTCTATTCTGCATCTTTTAATAAGTCAAAGAACTTTTTAGCATGGACATTAGGTCCTTGTCCTCATCTAACCCAATATTCACATCCTCTATATAGGAAACTCCATATGCATCACAAATCATCCTTGCAAGGTTTTTTATAGCATTCTAACTGATTCAGCTTTAAGAGTATATAACTATATTTGTGTTCATGGTAGTTATTTTTTTTGTTATGTGCAGATAGCAAGGGATCAAGTTAGTTCAGAATCAATGTACGCATACTCATACATGACACACAATATAATGAAGCAAGATATTCTGCTAGGTTTATTCATGTGCCAAATTGGATATGAAGCAAGCTTTTGTATTGGGTTTATTCATAACACATAATATGATGAAAATGACTTTGCCGTTCAAGGTATATGAGGTAATTAATTCAAATGTGTTTTCAATGGTAGATTTTTTGGGAAATTGAATAGGGAAACAAAAGAAAGCTAAAGCAAATGGGTCCCTGAAAGACTCAGCTTATGGTATGAAACTAAATTTATACTTACTCATTATAAGAATAAAGATAGTGAAAACAAGCTCACTCCAAATGATTTTAACTGATGAATGTAACCTTAAACTAAGGTGTAAACAACAATAAGTGGATGTTTGTAAATCCTCCAATATAATTAACTAGTATACCTCAGAGTCCTATGAGCTCAAGCTAATTATAAGGTGAGACCAACTTCTATAATATATGCCTTTACTTATGTTCTGCTCTCCCATTTTACTGACACATAGAAAAGCATAGGTGCACAAACACACACATCCAAAACATATACTTTGTCTATTTTTTGTTTTACTTTTGACTTTAGCTAACATCATGCAAGAGGAAACAAGGTTGGGCCTTTTTCACAAGTGAGAGTTGAAAAATGGGAACAAAGTTAGCACAACAAAGAGGGGTGATGAAGGTACAAAATCCTTGCTTTGATGAAGATAATAATAATAATGATAATAATAAATCCACTAACCTAGTATAATAATAGCTACAGTAGCTAGCTTCAAGCCTTAAAGAAGAGAATCCGAAGATAAAAAACAGAGGCTCTAAGAAAATACCACAAAGCAACAAATTGGATTTCTGAATGGAGTGGGGTGAGTGAACTTAGGATAGGAGAAAGAACTAGCTTGAGAATGGAATGGGGTTAGTGGGATTTGATGATTTAGGGTTTTCTTCTTTTATTTTTTAGACGCCGCTAGTTTCAAACTCTGAGAGGGAAAGCAAAAATTTGATGAAGCTCAGCTGGTTAAATGAATTGCAGTTACTTTAGCTTATAAAATGTTAAAGCATCATATAATAAATAATTCATTAAAAACTACCCAAAAGTATGTGGCTTTGCTGGCAAGATAGGTGTTTAAGCTTGACAGCAATGCATGTTCGAATCCTCTCTAACTTTTAGCTTATAAAATGTTAAAGCATCATATAATAAATAATTCATTAAAAACTACCCAAAAGTATGTGGCTTTGCTGGCAAGAGAGGTGTTCAAGCTTGATAGCAATGCATGTTCGAATCCTCTCTAACAATGTTATGCATTTATTTTTTTGAAAATTGACACATTGAAAAAAAAAATGTCCCTCTTTGTATTGTATTATTTTCTTCAATTATATTATTTCTTAGCCCTCTCATATAGATTTTCATTGTCAAAGTGATTATTATGTTATTTAAATATATCCACACTAATTTAATTACAATCATCTCTCCCTCATAAACTTAACTATATTATGCCTTTCAGTTATAATACCTTTCTCTCTGACACACACACATACTCTATCTCTTTTTCAATTATATTACCTCTACCTTACACCCTCACTACTTTCACCTCTTTCCTCACCTCATAAACATGCATATCCCACTCTCATGCATGCTTCCGCTTCATTTTTCCATATACCATATCTTTTTAATTCTATCTCTCACACATATAATTATAATATATCTATTTTATACATACTACACACTCCCTTCCTCTCCCTTTCTCTCTCAAACACCACATTAACTTGCGCTAAGTCTCTCTCTCCAACGCAATAATACATGAAAAAGTATTAGTCATCAAAGGTAGTTACATTAGTGACAAATTTATAATATAAATGTATCATAATTTTTAAAATATATATAAACAAAAAAACTTTCAACACCGACAAAAAGTCGTCACTGAAACATACCTTTGGCGGCGACAAAGAAAAGTCACCACTCAAAGTATCAAATTTTTAGCAGCGATAGGGTAAAGTCACCACAGGAGGTGACAACTTTCAACGACAACAAATGTTGTTGCCACCAAAGGTTGAAACATTCGGCAGCGACATTTTAATGTCACCACCATTATATACATGTCACCACTAAAAGTCTAACATTCGGCAGTGACTTTCTTTGTCACCACTGAAAGTTATACTTTCAATGATGAATTTTTTTGTCACTGCTGAAAATCATCACTGAAAGTATTTTTTTTTTTGGTAGTGCATGTTTTATACTATATATATTATAAATAGATGAAGTGTATTTTAGAGATCTAAATCCAAGCAAACCACCAATGCATAACTACTTAACAACCTCATGAGTGCGAAAAGATCTCCTTTATAAGAAGACCCTTTCAAGGGGGGATTGGGAGATAATCTTAATAAGAGGGAGATTTATTCTTAAGTTTTTGAGTAAACATAAAGTTTATGACTAAAACGTGATTATGATAAAAACTAACGGATTACCAAACACATTAAAGAATAAAGTGATAAGAGTTCCTTTTGTTTTTTGTGCCTTATATTGCATCAGTCCTTAATATAAAATTTAGTTGATTAATTTGGAGAGATCTAGCAAGTTACTAAATTACTTAATTATAGCATATATTATATGATATTTCTAAAATACTTATTTGTATTATTAGATTATATATTTATTTATAAATGAGACAAAGTAGTTAGGAGAAAAACGATAGATAGAAATATATACTTTAAAGTAATTTAGTAACTTTTTAAAATATTTCTAAATTAGTTAACTGTGTCTTGTATTAAAGACTACATGTAATATTATATTTCAACCATATTTTAACCTATTACTACTGTATCAGTTTTAAGCTTCATTGTTGTTGTGTCAAGAAATCAGTCATATGTGGAGCTGTGGGAGGCTGGACACAGGTGTTGGTGTTTATAAACTGAACCTGCATGGCTTTCTCAGACGCTGTGTTTTTAAGCTCACATATATTCATGAACTGAGCCCATTTTACTTTCCAAGAAGAGCTCATTTTCTTTCTCTGGAATTTGAATTATAATCACCAAAAATAAAGTAATATACTGTTTACTACCTGCTGCACATTTTGCTTTGGAAGTTGGAACCATGAACACCATTCTTGGCGTATTTGCATGCCTCTTTGTTCGCTTCTGTATATTTATGCGTTCAAAAACCACTGCACAAATTGCAGCAGTCACTAAAAGCATCATATATATAGGACAAGACCTACGTTACCTCAACCTTTAAACAATGCCTGTATTCTGCTGCATCTATGCCACTTTTTTACTAGCAGAAAAATAATACAGTGATAAAACTAAACTATAGTTTAGAGAATAGATTTTATGAAGAATAGATTTTATGAAAAAAGTGATTTTGATAAAGTAAGAGTGTTTGGATAGTTGTTCTCAGAAACACTTTTTATATGTACAAACTACTAAAAAAAAGCATAAGTTAATATGTTAATTATATAAAAAATAGATTTTATACTATATTTTAATTTGAAAAAATAAAATTGTTAGTAATATATTTTTTACCAACGTAATTAATAATATATAAGATAATGTAATTAATAAATAATTAATATATGTATATATATTTAT
Source organism: Neltuma alba (assembly GCF_004799145.2). Classification (NCBI taxonomy): domain Eukaryota; kingdom Viridiplantae; phylum Streptophyta; class Magnoliopsida; order Fabales; family Fabaceae; genus Neltuma; species Neltuma alba. The sequence goes on along the minus strand of NW_021634871.1, from coordinate 27,402 downwards.
AAAATATAAGATTAAATATGTTTATAAAAAAATAATTGAGGGGTGTTAAAGTCATATTATCATTGAGATCTATTCTGACAGGCACAATCATACTCTTCAATTTGAGCCAGAAGTATAATGGATTCACTTTTTCTGAAACCATAGTTTTGAGTCCAAAACCATAATTTGTTAATTCACCTCCCTGTTTGGCAAATCTAGGACCCAAACCATAGTTTTCTATGTTACCCAAATAGGCCCTAAGTTTGCCATGGTTTTGATGGGAAAACCATGGTTTCATGACAAAATCATGGTTTCAGAAAATTATGAGGTGTATAGATATTTTTTGGATCAAACTTTGGTTTAGGTTCTAAAGTGTTTTTTCTAAGTTTGCCAAACACCCCATCCTTTCCTTTTAATTTAGATAAATTATTTGAAAAATCATAAAGAAGTCTGAAATAAAATAAAAAAGAAAGAAAGAAAGAAAGAAAAAGTTTGCGTGGCATTGTCAGAGATTTTTTTTTTTTTTTAAACTTCTCTCTCTCTTATTATTTTCTGTTCTCATTGAACCAGGGGAAGACGTGGTAACGGCTTTGTCAGACATTGTTTGAAACTATAGACAAGTGATTAAAGAGGCTTACATAAACTGATAAACAGAGACGTGAGGGCTATACATTCATAGATAACAAGACCGCAAAAAGAAAGAAAGGAAGAGGAAGAGGGAGAGTATGGAGATGTGGGTGATAGTTGTGGGGTTATGTGTTGGAGTTTTGGGGTTAAGATGGATTCTGAGAAATGTGAATGGCTGGTTGTACGAGTCAAAGCATCGTCATCTTCGCTTGCCTCCTGGACATTTTGGCTGGCCCTTCCTTGGTAACATGTTGGCCTTCCTCGCTGCCTTCAAATCCACCAACCCTGATTCCTTTGTTCATTCTCTCGTCTCCAGGTCTCTCTCTCTCTCTCTCTCTCTCTCTCTCTCTCTCTCTCTCTCTCTCACACACACACACAAAGAACAAATACACACTATCTCTCAGTACTCATCGAAGTGATGAGTATTATGATGCTCATCATTGTAGTAAAATCTACACCATTTAAATATGGTTTTAATGGTCTAGATCTAAAATTTTGAACTGATAATTTTTTAAATAAAGAATTATTTTTTGAAAAACCTACAGTCAAGAGATTACATTTATTTTGGATTATGTACCTATTAAAGAAAACATTTTTCACAAAACAAAAATTTAAAAATTTAAATCTTAGTTGTTTAGATTAAATTTGTATGGCTGTGATTTGATGAACACCATGATGCTTATTAATGCGATGAGCACTAAAATTGTTTCCCTATCTCTCTTGCTTGAACACTCACTATTGAAAATGCCAATAATGAGTGTCTAGTTTAGCTGGTAAGAGGACTATGCTAGGTTAATTAGAGATCTCGTATTCAAATCTTGGATATGCAGCTGCCTTAAATACTTTTCACGGACCGGGGGTATCAGCTGCCCCCTTAGTTGTGCCCTAGCTGCATGCCCCTCACTTTTGTTTCCAAAACTATTTTTTAGCTTTTTATAATTAAATTCTACATAAAATGAGCGACATTTTGATATCTTATAAAAAACATAGTTCAGTTTTCAATTTTTTTCCTCAATTTTTTAAAGATTTAATACTCTAAGTTCAGCCAAGCTACGTTTTGACCAAAAGCAATGAGTTTCTGAACATACACAGAGCAAGTTTTTATGATTAAGATTTAGTGTTAGTTAATTAATTACTTTACCATTACTTACTTCTACAAGATCTTGAAAATATATCACAAGCTATATATGCCTTGTCGGCGTGGAATGAACTTTACAGAGGGTATATTTAACAAGTGAATCGATAATAGAAAGTATTTTAAGAAAATGGATCATATACATATACATGCGCGCGCGCGCACATATATATTAAATCAGCAATACTGTATCATATTGCAGGTATGGAAATACGGGTATATACAAGGCCATGATGTTTGGGGAACCAAGTGTAATTGTGACAACACCGGAAGGATGCCGGCGAGTGCTAACGGACGACGAGAAATTCACAACCGGTTGGCCTTATTCCACCGTAGAGCTCATGGGGAGGAAGTCCTTCATCATCATGCCTTATGAAGAACACAAGCGTCTCCGGCGCCTCACGTCGGCTTCCGTTAACGGCTTGGAAGCTCTGAGCTTGTACTTGACCTACATTGAAGAGAATGTGATGAGCTCATTGGAGAAATGGACAACTATGGGAGAAATTGAGTTTCTTACTCAGATTCGTAAGCTTACTTTTAGAATTATCACTCATATTTTCCTTGGCGCGGCAAGTAATTCTGTTGTGGAAGCTTTAGAGAAAGAGTACACAACGCTTAATTATGGAGTTAGAGCCATGGCTATCAACATTCCTGGATTTGCATATCATTCAGCCCTCAAGGTATGAGAGAGAGCGTGTAATTAAGTTTGCGTTCTTTTTATCCTTCTCTTTAAGGCTACCCCTCCTGTCTTATTTATAAGCTTTAGATTTGAACATAGATCAATTTTATAAATTTGAAATTGAATTTTTCCTTATATTTAATACTTTTTTTTTAAATTTTGCTATTAATTATTTATTCCCTCGCTCTAGCCAAACTCCTTCTCATTATGTCTCTTCATACATTCTCTTTTGTCTTTGTTCTCATTTATTATGAAAGCATATTTTAAAATAAAAACAGATTATTTCATATCTATTTATTACTTTTAACTGATTTTAGCTAATTTTTTGTTATTTGAAACTGATAATAAGGATTGGAGAAAATATAATAGTGGTAATTAACTTTATTAAATTGATGCTTTTATTTGTTAAAATAAAAAATTTTCCCTTCATGAATTGTCTCTCATTAAATAAAGTATGAGACAACAAAAAAAAAATTTTAAGGGAAAATCTTAAAGACCATTATGTTTTGCAACAAATATAATTATTTTAACCAGAATTAATTTTATTGACCTATATGAAACTGGAATAGTAGGGAGTATATATAATTTCAGTTATATATATTAACTTAGCCTATGTTGTGAATTAATTTTTGAATTTTCAGGCCAGGAAAAAACTAGTGAGTGTATTTCAAGCTGTGGTGGATCAGAGAAGAAAGCAAGACAAGGAAGACGGATTTAGAAAAACAAAAGACATGATGGATGCTCTGATGAATGTGGAAGATGAAAATAATGGAGGAAAACTGAGTGATGAGGAAATAATTGACATTATGTTGATGTACTTGAACGCTGGCCATGAATCATCAGGACATGTCACCATGTGGGCCACAATTTTCTTGCAAAATCATCCTAAATATTTCCAAATGGCTAAGGTGTGCATCATCAACCATCAACTTACTTCCTTATTCAAGCTTCAACTAAATCAATACATCATTATTAAATATATGTGCGTTGAAATGTACCAAAGAAAAGTTAATATGAAAGTGAGCATAATTTCACCTCATTTTTAATTAAATTTTTGCAGTATTTTTCTTTTTACTGGATCATTATAGTTTCCTCAATCATTGATATTGATCTCTGTACTTATAATTTTTAATTTGTAAGGAAAACAATATCAGTAACTGATGACGCGCCTCTGATTCAACATACAGATGAATTAATTTCGCTACATATATAGATCTAAATAAAATTAAAATTAACCATATGACAGATTATATAGATGTAAGAATAAGACTACTATAAGTATAATAATTTCTTATTTAAATGTTGATAATAAATAAATTGTACTCCACCATTTTACTTTAAAAAGGCTCCTTTTTTTATATTTTTGTGAAAACTTGCATTTATCTAGCCCTCATCCACATCAACCCCTAGTTAATGCTGGATATATATATATATATATAATTATATGCATATATAAATATATCATCTCTAAGTGAAATTGGGAAAATGTTGAGCAGGCTGAACATGAAGAAATAGTAAAGAAAAGGCCTCCAACACAGACGAGATTGACCATGAAAGAAGTCCGACAGATGGATTTTACTTCCAAGGTACGTGCACCCGTGCGTGTCCGCTGATGATGATCTCTATATTTTACATCCAGTCTTTAATATAAGAATTAAATAATTAATTTGTAGATATTAAAAAATTAATTAAGCTAGTTATTTATAATAAATTGACGTTGTTTTTTCTAAAATACTCTCATCAATCATGAGCATTGTTGTCAAACTCATGAGTTGACTCTCTGAGTTTAATGTTTTTACGTTTTTAGCAAATAAAATCGTGTCGATTCACTCTTAAATTCGTGATAATTGTAAACTCAGTTAAACTTACGAGCTCATTTACCAAGTTTACCGTTTTTATATTTTAAGCTTACAAAATCATGTCAACTCGCTCTTAAACTTGTGCTAAATTTTTGGATTTGATTATGTTTAGTGACTTTATATATGAATTTTATAGAAATTTCTTTGTTGAATGTGATAAATTATGATCATTGCTAGATATAATTTTAATTATTTAAATTTAAAATATATTTAAATGAAATTTTTTTCATTTTTTATATATTAATTATTTGATTATATACTTTTAATACCAATTTATTAATAAAAATAAACTCTTACGAGTTTACGATTCGAATTTACGATCCGAATTTATCTCATTCTCATGAGTTTGTTTAACCTCGTGAGTTTGACAACCTTGATCATGAGCATTGAAACTACTTCTTGATGAAGGTTCTTTAACAGGCACATGCAATTACAAAGGGATTAATTTGAGGCAAAATAGATAAATATTGAAGATAAAATGGGTTAGAATTTTATATTTAGGATCAAATTACATTTTTAACTAGTTATTATATTAAGAATCAAGTGAGAGAGTACTACTTTCTGTTCTTAATAAAAGAGCTAGTTGACTAATTTGATTAGATTAAAAAAATTAGCTAAAGTAGTTATTTGTAATAAATATGTATTGTTTTTTCTAAAATATCTTTAATAATCATGTGTGCTAGTTAGAACTACATTTGATGAAACTTTTAACATGTATAATTACTGTAATAACTATCTTTAAAAAAATAGATAAATATAAGAAATAAAATAGATTAAGGTCTTATATTTAAAACTAAATTAAATATCAAGTTAGCTCTTATAAGATTATTCAATAATAAAACTCCTAATAAATAAAATCATCTGCTTGTGTTTTCTCTCTCAACGTAGGTCGTTGATGAAACAATGCGTTTGGTTACATTCTCTCTCATGGTCTTTCGAGAAGCAAAATGCGACGTCACTTTCAACGGTGAGTGTTAGTGTGTTACTACTTACCATATGTTCAGCCCATTATTTTTTATTTGAAGAAATAATTTTTGGATATGACTTACTGTTATTTATAAAAAGATACTCCTTCTAATTTATAATATAGGTTATTTTAACTAATTTATCAGAATCAATCAATAATATGATGACAAAAAAAAAAAGAAATCAAGGGATGATAGTTAATTCATTGCATCTGTCTCAAATAAAAAATTTTCTCCAAATTTATCCATACTAAATGAGGTTATGTAAGAGAGAAAAATATAAAAAGTCATATTTAAACATTAATTGTGAGCACATAATTGACTAATAAATATTAATTACTCCTCAAGTGAGAGGAAATACTTAAAGGTTGCTTGTCTCCATTTTTTTTGTTGTTGTTAATTTTCCTTTTTTCACTTATTTAATTACTCATGTTAATATTATTGCATTTATCATCAAGCCAAATTGTTTAGATGATAATTTTCTTTCTTACACTCTCTCTCCTCATAAGTAAAGATATTTTGGAAATTTTTTTTATATGTTTGTTGTCTCTAACTAATTTTAATCATCTTGATTCAATTAATTGTTTCTTATAAAAAGATACGGAATGAGCGACCGAGTGAGTATATCATTAGCTATCATTTTCTCTTTTAAGTGTGTGCGTGATTGTTTTTCTAACGATGATATTCTTCATGAAATATTTATGTTGGAAATTTCTGAAGCACCACACACACATCTGTGTGTGTGTGTGTAAAGAAAGAGTGAAGTGTATAACAATATGGTTTCATTAATTGGTTGGCGTAGGTTACACTATTCCTAAAGGTTGGAAAGTTCTCACCTGGTTCCGGAGCATACATTATGATCCTGAAATATACCCTAATCCAAGGGAATTTAATCCTCTTCGATGGAAGGTAAGTTTCATATATAACTCCTCATTCTTGTTCTTTCTGCATATATGATAATAATTAATAATAATGTACATTGTGTCAGCAATCTTCACATTAGAAAATAACCAAAATAAATTCTCACTCTTTCACCAAAAAAGAAAATAATTACACAACACTCCCTCTTTCCTTTAATATTAGTACTCTTTTCAGTACTTTGATCCTATTCATAGGATAGAGAGAGAATCCTTTTTCTTTTATCATTAATATAAGTTATGTAATTAAAATTATTATATGAAGGTATAAGTTGACCCCTAATTCGCTATTTTGTAAGCCACTATTTTGTTAGAAAGTATATATATACTAAACAAGTATAAAGTTGATAAAGGTAATAAGGTTAATTTAAAGTTTTTCATAATTTTGATGAAATAAGTTAGAAGTGCTTATAAATAGTATCAAAGGAGTGCCCATAATTTGTCAAATTTATAAAAATCAAGGAAGTTGTTTTGTCTAACTTTTTTTCTTTTCTTTTTTGTCCTTTTACCCCTAGTTGAATGTACATACCAATGGTTAAATAATTTGTCAGGGATTGGGAAAAAATGATTGCTTAGGGGTATATTTAGAAAAGATTATTATAAAAAAAGGACAAGCGCTAAAGAAAACTTAGTCCTACCATAAAATAGACAAAATGGGTAGTGTAAAGTTGACCATTTCAATTTGAAAGTGTAGAATTCTCAAATACTCCATCCAATCCTAAATATAAGACATATTTTGTATTGTAAATTACATTACAAAATGAGTCTCATATTTAATATCAGAAGAGTAGTATTTTATTATTAAATAAGTAGAATATATAGTTCATGAATTTTATTGATGATTTTTGTATAGAATTTCACACCCAAGGCTGGAGAATTCCTTCCCTTCGGAGCAGGAAGCAGATTGTGTCCTGGAAATGACCTTGCCAAGTTGGAAATCTCAGTCTTCCTTCACCATTTTCTTTTGAATTATCAGTGAGTTCTCATTCTCAAGTTTTGATTATTTCCTACATTGGTCACCTTTACTTGTTTTTTCTTTCTGTTTTTTTTAATTGAAATTATTTTCTGCTTGTGTTTGTTCCTTCTTAAACATGCAACCCCCACACTCCAATAATGGTAATAAGAGAAAATCATTTTTTTTATGCGTTATGATGAGTTAAAGTTTAGGAACTGAGTCCAAATTGTGAGAAAAGTACAAATGATTAATTTTTGGGAGAATTGCAATAAAGTTCTAAGTAAGAATAAACATAATTATTAAAAAGCCCTAGGAGCTTATAATAACAAGTTTCAATGATAACTGCTCATTTGTCATTAGGACATTAGTAATTTTTTTTCCCTTAAGATCTCATTGCAATTCTCCCATTTTTTTCTTATCAATTAATCAATTATGTTCTTTTCTTGGCTATAGGCTTGAACAGCGAAACCCTAAATGTCCAGTGAGATACCTGCCTCATACAAGGCCAACGGACAATTGCTTGGCAAGAGTTAAGAAAGTTACAGCCTAGCTTAGGTGTCTTCTCTAAGTGTGCTTCTTATAATATAATTAAACTGCGTCTTTTTGAAGTTAATTGGTTGCTCTCTTCTTGTACCATAGTTGAGTGTGTTTTTCTTTAATCCAACCAAAAAAAAAAAAAACCATCCCTTCGTATTCTCAAATAACATCTATCGTGGTGTGTGCGCATGTACACAAATCAACTTTAATTGTAATATTAACAGTATGGGGAGTGCTCCCCCCCCCCCATCATGCTATTAAAATTTTAATGGCAGGACAGTTGATGGTTAAGATGCAAAACATTATGATCTTTAATTTAAATGTCTAAAAGTTAGGAATGTTATACTTGATTGGCCTACAATTCAGAGGTTTTGTACATTTTTAGCTTTAAGTTAATTATTTATAAAAATATATTGATTCTATTGAGGTTTTTTTTTTTTTAATCTCTTGTATTCGACGCTACGTGCATATTTTATCAGTGCGGTTAGCTAAATACTCCTCCGGTCCTTAATATAAGACATAATTCTTGAGTTGGTTTTGGTCCTAAATATAAGACCCATTCTCATATTTTCAATTTTATCTAAATTACCCTTATGGATACTCCCCCAACCATAATCAAGTAGAAGAGGGAGAGAGGGTATTAAGAAAGATGATTATGGTGTTTTAGGAAAAATGTGTCACTTTTCATATAATTAACTAACTTACCTAACTTCCTTAATCTAATCAAATTAGTTAAATGGGTCTTATATTAAAGACCGGAGGAGTAATTCTTATATTGTGTACATATTTTACAGCGTTTTATATATTATGTACACATGTTACAGCACTTCATATATAATCAAATATATATTCTTGTCTAAACAAAATAAAGAACTACATGACCACTTCTAAATAGAAAAGTTTCCACATTTACATCCGTAAGCGCTAAAACCAACATAGAAAAATAATTAGCCATATTTTTGTAATTAGATTAGAACTAAATGAACTTATTGAATTTAATTATAATTCAAGTTGTGGTCACATTTGGGTACAAAGTCATCTTCACATCACAATGCAAGCTTTCACGTGCAAAAAAAAAAAAAAATTTGTGCAAAGGACTAGGCTTTAATATCATGGAACACATCCGCAGTTCTTTACTAAAGTCATCATTCACAACTTTTTGTTTTAGACAAATTAAAGAAGTCTTTCTAATTTTGTCATATTATATTCAATTTATATATTTTAAATTTATTCCATTACAAATAAGATAACTTTTTTATCTTAAGAATACTCTACCGACTATTGTTTAAACATTTGATGATACAAGGACAACAATATAAGTTATTTCTTTTGAAAATTATTCATAACAAAATTTATCAAAAAAGATAAAATAAATATCTGAAAATTATGAAAAATAATACAAGTTGAAAAATAATCAACAACAAAAGTTTTAACAAACAGCTCATGACTTGCATAGCAAGTAATTAACTTTTTCATACCCAATATGATATATAGATTAATCCGTAACGTAATCCAACTCTCAAAGCAACAATAATATAATCAAAAGAACCAATATAAACATCCCAAAACTGAAATCAAGTAACCCATTTGATATATAAATACTTTCTATCATATAAAACAAGAACAATCCAAAAAAGGCAAGAGGAATAGGTTAGAGCATGCTCACGGCACAGAAGACGGTGAAAAACCACAAAAACAAGCTCTTTCTACAACGAGATCAACCAACGGCGGCAAAACAGTCGCAGAACAAGATGGGAACAATAGGGTTTGGTCAGAAATAGTGGGAGGAGGAAGTTTCGACGGTGATGAGGATTGAAGAAGGACCACCGCGTTCTGTGAAAAAGTGAGAATTATAGCGTCAAATGGGTTAGGTTAAAATGACTTTAATATGCACGTTTGATTCATAAAACATATGAAGTGCAATGAAAAAGAACATTTCTTTAGTATGTCATCAAGTAACTGTGAAACTAAATTTACATTAATAAAAATAAATGCAAAATGATCTCTTTTCTTATATTAATTAGGAAACAAATGGATGATATAATGATGGTTGATATAATTTTTAGTCTTTTAAGTTTACTTTTATTTTGGTTTTAGAGTATGTTTGGATTGACATTGAGCAAAACTGACTTCTAACTTATCTGATTTTTGTAACTGAAGTTAGAGTAAAAGTCAATCAGAGTATATTTGGATAAGTGTTTTTAAAAAGTCAGTTGAAAAAGTTAAAAATTGTTTAAATAATTAATAGAAAAGTTAGTTTAGTTATAAATGACTGAAAATGGCATAGACTTTATTGAATAGTAGTATTTGAAATTTTATGTTTTTAATGTGATAATAATTTAAAAAATATGTAAAATTATTATGATAAAATATGAATAGTTTATTTGTGAAATTATAAAATAAAAATATTTATTATGAAGAAAAATTTGAAAACACATTGTAAATAATTAATTAAATATACATAATGGACAAACATGAATATAAATTAAAATTCATTTGGTCTGAATAAAAGCTTATTATGCTAATGAAAAAGATGAGGTAGAGGAAAAAATGTGATGGTAAATCTGGAATGTTTATTTTTAATAATCACCGTTTGAAACTGCAGTTTGAAAAGTCTGAATTTTTTTCCGTTGAGTCCAATTGAGGTTGAAAATCAGAAGTTGGTTGGAAAAGTTAACCCAGCCAAACAACAGTTTTCGTCCAATTTAGTTTGCAACCTCAGTTTCACACATTCCAAGGCACAACTACAGTTCCAAACTGCAATCCAAACATGCCCTTAGTTTCTCAAATTTCAAACTATAGATTTTGGCCTCCAAGAGGCAAAATGATTCAAATTTTTATTGAATCGTAGAAATCAATATTTAAAATAAAAAGAAACTCAAGGAATCAAAGTTTATGGTTTGAAACTTGAAGGAGAAAAAACAAAATAAAAACAAACTTGAAAGACTAACAATAATATTAACTCATATAATAAATATCTAAATGTTAATGTATGGAAGGTAAATATATCCATATGCTGATTCATATAAATCTGAATTCGAATTGCACATAATCAAAATTATGTAACGAGAATTACTTAATTTTTTGCAATACGTTATGAGTGAAATTATATTAACCATTTTACTATGCCAACCAAACACTTCAATCAGCAGATTATTACAAGCAGTCATTATACATGGAGTTAAACCGTATGTGCCCGTTTATATTTCTCATATTCGGGAATATTTATTGCATTGACAAGTAAATTTGGAGACATATTAATATTTAATATTTTTTAATAAAATCAAGAACAGAAACTAATCGGAATATTCTTTCATCAATCTACCACGTTCCAGTTCTCAATAAAAAATTAGGAGGGAGAAAAGCTTACACCATTGTTTTTTTTTTTTGGCCACCAAAAAGCTTACACCAACTTAAAGCCTAATGAATCAGCTCAAATGCAGATCACCATTTGTATAAAAATAAAAAAAGAAAAAAGGTTTATTGGTGCCTTGTGGGAAGCACGTGGCATGCAGTAATAGTTTTGCTTTATTCTTATTAGTACACGTGTCACCTAAAGCGGCGGTGTCGCTTTAACGTCTTCTTGTTTGGAAAAAAGAACGACGAGCGGCAGACCTTTACTTCTTGACGCAGAAAGCCCGTTGATTTTGTTTATTGTCTCCACAAAATCAAACAGTCTCACGTCAAATTCAAATTTTCCTCTTACCTCGGATTCAAAACTTCTTTTTCTCTCTTTGCTTCAATTATTGCTTGAAATTCGGAGTATAATGGTCTCTTCGGATACTGGTAGTGCTACCAGTAGAAATGGTGGTGAAAATCCGATTGAGAAGCTTCTGGGTTGGGGCTATTGGGTTCAGGGATTCAGGTGTTTCCCATGGCTCATAGTGAACTTCTTCCTCAAGGATGGACTCAATGTGGATCCTTCTACTCTTCAGGTCCTTCAGAATTCTGCGAATCTTCCTATGGTTGGAAAACCTATTTATGGCCTCGTTTCCGATGCTGTTTATATCTCCGGCCAGCATCGAGTGCCCTACATCGCCTTCGGAGGTAATTCATTTCGGATTTGATCCATAAAAGTTTTTTTTTGGGGTAATTTTTTCGGTTGGATTGTTTGTAATTTGTTCTTGCTAAATGCGAAGTGGTTATGATTACTTAAATTTATTTATTTTGTTTAAGCATAAATGAAAATTCTTAGGTAGATGCCTTTGGTTTTTTTTTGACTGAGACACCTTCCGAATGCGTTGGCTTTGGGTTGCTTTGGAGAGGCGTAAAGAAAAATAATATAAAGCGGATGCGAACTTCAGGAATCTATGCCTATCTTTTCTGCTTTTACTGATTCTTATTTGATCTCCGGTGGTAAAGTTTGCAGGTTTTCTGATAATAACTTCTGTCATACAATTCTGTTTGCCCTGTAATACCATCAAGTTAAATCTTATACGATGCAGATTTAACTTGAAAACTTTTGTGTGAATGATGGGTTAGATGATTTATATATTCATGATGCCTATGATTCAAGTCCCAACCCTATCCTCTGATGCTTCATATCGACAGTGTGTGGGCATAACACTATGTTGGGAAGCTTTCTTTAAGGGGAATGGAATGGAGTGGGTTTGCTTGAGGGCTTGGGCCATTCTTTGTGAGTGTTTGTTTTTTGGAGGATGAGTGGGATGGCAAGGAGGGGTCTTTCAAGCCATTCTTACCCATTTAAAAACTTGAATTTTTTTGGTCCCCAAATTGGTGAGTCAAGGATGGAATGGCTGTGAGTAAAAATTTCAACTGCAAAATTATAAACATATTTATAAGGACACCCTTCTAGCTGATCCCTGCTCGTTATTTTCATTCTTCTGCCATATAGTGGGCTTATTCCTCTCATCTCGTCTCTCTTGCATCATCTTTCTAATCCATTAGCATAGTTTTTTGGGCTAAATTATACAAAACCCCTGAACTTTGTCTTATGTCAATAATCTGCTTGAAAATTTGCAATAATTTCTCTAAACTTTTGCATTTATGTAGATAACCACAAACTATCGACTTTATATCTCCCTATTTTTGTATGCATATAACCCCCTCAAGCTTTTAGTTATGTGCATATAAATCCCTTAATCATTTGCACATAAATAATGAACAAAACTAATAGTATAGGAGTTATCTGCATAAATGTAAAAGTTCAGGGAGGTTTATTGTAAAGTTTCAAAAGTCAGGAAGGTTATATGCATAAAGTTCAAGGAGATTTTGTATAATGTAATCTCTCTTTTACTGGATAGGTGCTGTATGGTGATGTATTGATATGTGTGTTATCCAAGCAGTTTAAGGGATGTTTGGATGGGAACCAAATCATGGTTTTAAAAGTGATTTTACAATATACAAAAGAAGTATGAGAGAAAAGTTTTACTTTGATATTCGTGAAAACAATTTTTAAAAGTGTTTTTTGCCCCATTCAAACACTCCCTTAGTTTGTTTCTTTATTTTGAGAGTGGCGTGAATAGGTTTTTTATTCCTCCATGTGATATAATGGACGCTCTCATTTTATTTCTACTGCATTGGTTTTACCTTCAATATACATATATGTATACAGAATATTATTCATTATAATTATTAATATGGTCACTTTTCCAAGTATCTTATTTCATATTCTTTCCAGAATGAGTTTCAGGGTCAAGGGGCACAGAACTCAACAAATAGGCCCGTCAAGAAATATATATTACAAATGAAATTAACAACCATATTAAACAACAATTAAATATCTTGACATATTTTAATTTGAGAAAAGTCATGTGCAGACATAAAATTATGAATAAAATGTGTGTTGTTGTTATTCTTTGTTATGTGGTATGAGAAAGATAAAATAGTGAAAAATTTTCACGCTTTTCTCTAAATTTACTGGGTAATATTGGGAGGAAAAAGTTATACTTCATTCATTTCCATTCATTTATAATAACTTAAAAAAAAAATTGTCATATGAGACCATTCCTTCCTTCATAAAACTCCCAAATAATGGAGCATTCCACTTCATTCTGCTCGATTCCGTTCCGTTTTGTTCCATTCCATTAATGACTGTTTCGTTTGTTCCATTCCATCAATGACCGTGCCGTTATTTTCCATTTTAAAACCCCAAGCACACCCTAAAGGACATGAGTGCAAAAAGAAGCAAATATGGTGTTGGCAACAAAAGTGGATTTTACCCCAAAAAAATCCAGTTTTTTCTGTTGCTAAATCCCTACATAACTGCACTCCAATTTGTTTATCCAGATTCAATTCCTATAGGGTTAAGACTTAATATTTAATGTATTTCAGCGCTTTTTTATATAATTTTTTTTCTGAAATTTTATTTACTTCAACTTCAACATGGATAAAATTTCATGCAAATGTCATTTTTGTCCTCCTTCAGCTTAAAATCCAGTTCATCATTATTTTTGAGCTATTCCGTCTCCTCTCTAATTTTGTATTTACTGATATTATATTCTGTATTGACACTTTATTGAACATCTCGCTGAGAAAGAGTAACTTGATGAAATTTTCTCGTTTGGTCCCCACTGCTGTGTCATTCCTGAATTTTGGTAGTCTTTTTTAAGATGTATTTAGTAGTGGTCAAAGTCTTGAAGGTTAAGAATAGTTATTTGCAGCGCTCCCAAGATGAAGCCTGTAAGTGTCTTTGAGTAGTTGTGTTATTAGTATAAAACAGAGGTTGTGGTTAGTATAATACACACTGTCATTGTATCTCTTGGTATTACATTTTGGTCATTTTCTCTTCTCTTTGTTTTTTTCTCTCTCTTCATTCTCTCAATTGCCTTTTTACCTCAAAGTGAAAGAAGAGGATTCTGCTTCTACATTAACAACTTTTGTTTTAGAAAATTTAAAGGTTTATTTGCTGTACCAAATTGACTTAGATGGTAAGGGTGTGCATAGGCTAGACCATGCTGGGTATCGACCTATCTTAGAAAGCAGCCCAACTTATCCCTTGGGCAGCACTTTTGAGCTTGACACTGAGGCCCAGCATTCTTAAACTGATGCTGAGAAGGGCTGGTACAGGCTTGGAGTTGGGCCTGAATACCTGTTTTTTCCCACAAAATGCACAAATAAACACACTGAATTATTGAGATACTTAAGATAAAAACTTCAAACCTCAAAATCAATGTACCGATGTCCAAAAATGGAAGTGGAGTTTGCTTCTACATTAGTAACTGCCACCTTACAAAGTTGAAGGATTATTTACTGGCACCAAACTTCTGGTGGAGATAATAAATGGGCTATGTTATATTCAGTCTGGTCCTATTTATAAGTTACTTTTACATGTTTTATTGAAATTAAGAAAAACCTTAAAAGTCATTAGCCTTGTCTAAAAATTTAATAAGTTTCTTACTTTACTCTTATTAAATATGCATTAAAAATAAAATAACGTACCTCAACATTTGATGAGGAGGAAGTAGAAAACTTGATTCGCAAACAACTAGTGAAAGAGGGGAATTGCTGGTACTGAGATATCCTCAAAACCCTGAGGCTGCTCTTCGAAGCACAAACGGATGAATTTTCAAAAATCATTGGCCGTTCTGGAATCATCATGGAAAATTTAGATGATGAGTTTTTACACTGAAGTATTATTTGGTGGTACCAAATTGCTGGTGCAGATAATAGATGGGCTATATTATACTCCCTGTGGTCCTATTTACAAATCACATACAACTCTATCAAAAAATTTAATAAGATTCCAGCTTTGCCTCTGTTAAATTCATATGCTTCAAAAATAAAATAACGTCCATCAACATTTAACGAGGGTTAGAAGGGAAAACTTGTAAATCAATAACATACCTCATAATTAGGACCAAAAAATCGTTTCTTTCTGCCTTATAAATGACACCGGAGGAAGTAATACTTGTATGAAGAAGATCATATACATGTAGGCCTGAGACTAGTGATTTTACAGTTCACTGTGAATTTGAGATCATAGAGGAAAACTGTCTTCTTTTTGTGTGATTGAATAGAGGGAGGTTTCTCTCTTTGGAATTAAGGTATATAACCAGCAAATAGTTCCTAAAGAAAAGTGAAGCATCATGGCGTCTTCCCAAAAAGAAGGGGGAAAAGGAATTTTGCCATCAGGCACTTTTCTCCCTGTCACATTTCTCATTATCTTGGCCAAATATTTATCATTTGTCATTTCCTTGGAAGTACTTGAACTTGAATGAATCCTAATTTTAAATGACTTGTCTAGTTGCCTTGTTATATAGATTATGTCCTCCTCCATATGGTGAGCAGGCATCTTCTGCCAAACAAAACGAATGACTTCCCTATTTGCCTTGTTATAATTGAAAATCATGCATTTTCTTACTTGTATCTAATATTGTTTGTCCCGCAGAATTTTTTTCATTTCTAAAGAACAAAACAGGATCTTGCTGTAACATATTTCCAGTGTGTTGATTTTGAGTCAATTTTATTGTCTATATCTTCAATACTTACTGTATAAACATTGCATCTCGCATAAACTTTAATTTGATGAAGTATTCATATTAAGAGAACAAAATATGGCAAACAGGATTACATCTTGTCTGAGCTAACTTTTCACTTATAGATATCCAATTTTTTTATGATGATTATATTCGAATTATATAGACAAATTATTTTGCAATAAATTTATGAAGCTAACCTGCCTACCTCATGAATTTTATTTTATTATTGTTTCCAGAAAAAGATAAATATGAGTTTATTTCTTTCATGTAATTAATTAGAGTCAGATGATCATCTGAAAGTATAGATCACTTCTGTGCCGGTTAAAGTTCAGTGCCTGCTTCTGATGGATAGTGAAGTCATAATGATGTACCATGTCATGATCTACTTTGTTCACTTGGCTTATGAGGAGACTTGAGCATCAAAGCTTTCTCCATAGAAGTTGAGTTTTCATATTTTATTTCAAACATGTGTGGTGCTGGGTTCCTGACTCGTGAAGTTTCTGAAGCTCCTTATGCTTTCTCTCTTTAATTTCTTTGCAAAGAGAAGAAGATTGCTTCGTTAGAGCATTAAATTCAAGTAATCACTTTATCATTATACTATCTCAAAAATTCTCCTTCCCATGTCAGTAAGGAGCAGCATCTTTCATCAGTTAAAAAGTTGTCCAAGTTTTTAGCAAACCACAATTGAGAAATGAAAGTTATTTTAGTTTTCTTAATATCATTGCATTTGATATTTCTACCAATGGTATGGCCATTGTCTAAAAGAATATTTGCAGCTTTCTTGCAGGCACTGTCATGGCTAGCCATAGCAATTTCACCACCAAGCATGTCAATTCTCACTTTCTCCCTATTCCTCCTCCTTAGTAACCTTGGTGCATCTATAGCTGAAGTAGCAAATGACGCAATTGTCGCAGAGATGAGTAAAAAGCCACAATCCTCAACCAAGTCCTCAGGCAGTCTCCAGTCCTTTGTTTGGATAGCTTCCTCTTTGGGAGGAGTCCTCGGAAACCTCCTTGGAGGCATTGCAATTGGCCGGATTTCTTCAAAATCTTTGTTCATGTTTTTTGGCCTACTTCTTGCCCTCCAATTTTTTCTAACCATTTCTATTCGTGAGAGCTCTCTTGGGCTTCCCAAGAGTCCATCTGTTGGGATTAAAAAACAACTTTCGGAGTTATCAGTTGCATTGAGAAAACCTGAGATTGCATTTTCGATATCATGGTTTGCAGCATCTTATGCTGTCATTCCTGCACTTACAGGCACCATGTTCTTTTACCAGACAGAGTATTTGAAAATTCACTCATCCGTGCTAGGCATATCCAAGGTTTTTGGCCAGGCAGCAATGCTTTTTTGGGGCATCGTTTATAACCAACGTCTGAAATCAGTTTCCTCAAGGAAAATCATATCAGCCATTCAAGTTACAATGGCAATCTTCATGTTCTCTGATTTCTTGTTTGTGCGAGGCTTTTACCGCCAACTGGGTGTGCCCGACGCACTCTATGTCATAATATTCTCAGGAGTCTTGGAGGTTTTATTCTTCTTCAAGATTCTACCATTCATGGTCTTAGTAGCACAACTCTGTCCACCAGGCTGTGAGGGCTCTGTAATGGCGTTTCTCATGTCTGCCGTGGCCTTCTCACTAATAGTGAGTGGATACCTCGGTGTTGCCCTTGCATCTTATATTAAGGTAACAGCAAGTGACTTCTCAGGACTTCCCCTTGGACTTCTGATACAAGCTGCTTGCACTTTGCTGCCAGTTTATTGGTCATCCTGCATACCTGATGATGTAAAATCAGTAAGCAAGAAAAAGGACTAAAACTTCTTTAGTTATAGAAAATTTTAGTGTTACGAAAAAGATAGTAAAGCGTGTTTTGTGAAGTTCTATTCCATTTATTTCATTGTTGTATTCATCTGTCAGCTAGCAGATACAAGCTGCAGATTTTTTACTGCAGGTATATTGTATGTTTTGGCATCAAATATCTGAGTGATATGTTGGAAGTTGTACAAGTATAATATGAACATGTGACTTTTCACTGGGATTTAGTAACGTGGTCATTTGCCCTCTCTCTAAATGGGTTTGTCTAAATATTCTTGGAGATATCTATTAGCTACTAATCTAGGACTAGCATTGTATCTCTGAATCTCATCTGCTTTTTGCTGTATCTTGTAAATCCACTTGCAGTTAAAGAGGTAATAATTCAGCATTATGTGTCTCGTGTGAAGAATAAGTGGATGATGCGTATTTTTACTTTCAATCTTTTTCCCGGAAGAAAAAGTCAAGGGGGGGAAAAAAGAAAACGGTAAACTGTAGTGAATGGAAACCAGACAATTCAAAGGAAGTTACATAATACAGTTTTACCTCATATTTGCACACTGAGCGATTATTACTACGTTTGATATTTTATATATAACTAAAATACCTCCTGTGTTTTATTTTAAAAATTAATATTGACATATATATTGCATAAAGTTAAAATTTAAAAACTATATCAATGTGTGTTTTTTTTTTTTTAATAAAGGACAACTTTATTAAAAACTAGGTAAAATGATACATAAAAAAAGTTTCAACAGCTAACATATTAGTTGAAAATAATTGTGACAACAGCTAACAAATTAGGGAAAATAATTGTGACGTCCGACAACAAAATGTAACAAAGAAAACAAATACATATCAATGTGTTTTATTCAAGGGGAAAAAACCGAACCGAATCGATCAGTTTAATAAGAAAACCGGCCACCGGTTCGATTTAGTTTAGCCATTGAACCGATATCGAACTAATCAAATTAGGGTGAATCAGTGATGAACTAGTTTGAATGATTATCTTACTATTATTCCTATTTTTTCTCATTTAGTTCCTAATATATTAGTCACTATAGATTTAAATAAATTTTAATGATGATTTTGGTATTAATTATTATTAATTTTAGTTATTGATGAATCATAAAGCTCAAAATTCTTAATGTTATTATTACAATCAAACTATTGTTATATTTTCTTATATTTTGTTATTAGTGATTATTAATATTGTTGTATTTTGTTATTTTCAATTAAATTTATTATTTTAATATGACTGGTTTGATCCGAGTTGATCTTGATCTGACCCATTGACCTTTGAATCACTACCTCAACTGATTTATTGTCTAGTCCGGTTTTTTTTCCTTAGCTTTATTTGTTGAAATGAAAAAGATTTGATGTTTTTTTCAAATATATGTAATGAAAAATGTTATATAAACTGAATCTTTAGAGGCAAGAGGAGATAGGATTGGCTTGTCTAACTCCACGAGAAAGCGGGGAAAAAGTCTCTTTTGCAGGACTATCATTTCATAGATAGGATTACCTTGTTTATTAACTGAATCTTTTGCGCACACCGTTCAACAAAGGTCAATCTCACAAGTTTTATCAATTATAAGCATACATCATTTGTGATGACTTATGTTGTCTTTTCAACCGCAGTGTGTGATCCAATAAAATATGACGGCGAAGTGTGGAATATCCAGCAATGGCGAGCCAGATATATTCTCCTACTGTCTGTCACCAAATTTTGAGGACTTCCTTTTCATGTCTTGATGTTGCTGATTATCTCTTATTATTGTCTCCCAATCGTAATGGAGTTTTTTCTTTCAAGAAGGCTTGTCAATTAGCAGCTCGTTTGGGAGATTGTAAAAACCCACCTAATATTTGGCAAGTAGGTCTTCCTCCGAAGATGATTTTGCGCACTTGGAAAGTTTTAAATTCAGCCATACTGAATGGATCAGCTCTAAATGAGCACCAAATTTTTAGTACTCCTTCCTATTTAAAATATAAGGATAAAAATTTTTAAGGGGTGATATCTTCTCGTAAGGTTTGTTTTAGATTTGTTGGGTCATTTAATGAAGTTTTCCTCTAATTATTCGTTGTCTCTCTGTTTTTTTTTTTCACTTGTTATCTTTCATGTCTTTTTTCAGTCATCCTCTCTGCCACTCACTCCCTCCACAAATAACAGTGTTTTTTAGAAAGATAAGTTACATTGTCTCTAATCAATTTTAGCCAACTTTTCAAATTGCGTAAATTAGTTATTTGATGCTTATATTCTAAATCAGAGAGGATAAGTAATGTTTCTGTGCCATATATGTGGTTCTGCAATGGAAACTCATCTAACCTTGTGGTTTGCTTTGTCCTTAGAGATAAAGTCAGATGTTATTGCAATAAGTAAAACTGTGAGAAGGTCATAGATCATTAGTGACTGGGGGGGGGGGAGTGAGATTCAAAAGTATTTCCTATGTTTTCTTCTTTGAACTCCTTCATGAAAAATGAAACCTTGAAAAACAAAAAAATCAAAGTGGTCAAGCATTTGCCCTATTACTATTAGTGAAGCCAAAGCATCCTTTGTCTTCATCGTCTCAGCTGATTTTAAGGTTTGAAACTTTTTTCCTCTCCTCTCCAAAAATATTATGATTGGCATATTCGGTTTGGGTGTGTGGTTACATAGAAAATCCTTCTGTGCTTGAGTGATGCAAAGCTTCTGATTTTGGTATGCTATGAACAAGGTAAGAAATATAGAGCCTGTGTTGTTATTTTGGTACGTGTTGGTGATTTAAGTTGGAATTTCATTATGAGTGGGTAAGGTAATAATATGTACTCTGTTTTTTGATATATCATGAGTGGGTTGATGATAGATTTGTTCTGTTTGGACATGATTTGAATGGGAATGGATGAAAAATATAAAAGTTGTTGTGAATAAAAACCATTACTATGAAATAAAAAAAAAATGCATTGTCAATGTAAGCTGTAATAATTGTCAATACAGCTATTTGAACCTTAGCCTGTATGCAGGCTAGTTTTTAGGTTCAAGCCTAAGCCTACTAAAGCCTATATATTTTATCCTAGGCTCAACTGGAAAAAAAACCTATGTTTAATTAAACTAAAACCTTATTTTTAATGAATGAGAATAGAGTAGAGAAAATAAGAAGAAAAATCAGCCTATCAAAACATTTAATCAACAAGCTTGCAGGCATATATATCTGTGTATAGGTCGAATCTAAATCCTTGGTCTTCTGAAACTTCAACACCTTTTTCACTGTCTTTTGCTCTTCAAACAAGAAGGCTTGAACGATCCTAATCGGACCAAATAGAAATTCTAGATAGATATCGATTCATGATATGAATGAAAATTGATGAAACAATCTTCTAGGGCCTAAGGCGCTAGAAAGTTATGCAAAACAAAACACTGAAGGCAATAAAGAAGAAAATATGAAGTGACCATTGACAAAGCAAGAACGAAGTGGGGGCAAGAAGTCGAGGAGTCTATGAGAAGTTTGAACCCCAGCCACAATACAAGAAGGAAGGAGCAACCAGTCAGTTTTATTTTCCGTTTCTCCTAAGTAAGATAATGTTATCTATGGTATTATATTAAACATTTTCCTATTATATAATATATACTGAATATATATTATCCTAAAAAATAATATAATATGTATTTAAACAGGTAGCCTATTAGGCTAATAGGCCAGGCTTTGTGAAAATAGGCCTGGCCCATGTCAAGTCAGGTCTAAAGTGGGCCAGGCTGTAGGTTCTTGTTAGGATCTGAAAGAATGTATTTTGTTTCTTTCATATGGAGGGAAGTTTGCAAACAATTGAAAAGATGATATGTAATATGTTAAGGGTTGCGTAAAAACAAGAACCATAAAAGAAGTCACAAGTTATGCAAAGTTGAAAACAATGATATCATCATTTCTTTGGGGGGGAAAAAAAGTTACTTATTTGTTTTAAAATTTTTAGTTATATTTGACAGAAAAGCATTTGTGGAGCTTGTAGCAATGAAGAAAGTGGTAATGTGTATATAGAATTTTAATTTGTAATCAGTTATAATTATCTACACCCCTCATTATCAATATACCCGTCCTCTCTTGTCACTCATGGCACTATCACTTGTCAATTTATCTAGTGATATAAGTTTGAAAAAAATGTGATATCAAACTACATACTGTCATATATATAATATTAACAATTGCTCTACATTAATATTGCCATTCTAACTTTGTCATTTATGTTGTAATTACTGTTGTAGGATCCAGGTTATTATTCTGGAGCTTCACGAGTTGATTTGTCAATGCTCAAATAGAATTAGACTACTTGAGCCTAAACTTAAATGGCACAGTAGAGCACCACATCAAAGAGAATAGAATAGAAGGAGGAATAGCCAAAAAACTTAATGGCTAAAATGAAGAGAAATGAGTTGAAACACTTCTATTTATAGGGTCAAAGTGACCACCATTTTAGGAAGGTGTAATCTCTCTCATTTATTACAAGATAACATTTCGATTCACAATCGACAATTAATGTTTGATTGATTACTCTTCAATCAATCAAGTCCTTAATGCTTGATAAAATATTTCTTAATCAATCATTACCCCTAATTGGTGATTGATTTATCGACAATTAATATCTGATTGATTACTCTTCAATCAATCAAGTTTTAATGCTTGATAAAATATTTTTTAATCAATCATTAACCCTAATTGGTGATTGATTTCCTTTGATCAAAGGGATTCTTCTTCTTTGAATCAAACAGTCTGCCGAACCCAATATCCAACAACTTTAAATTCAAGGGGAAATCTTATTTAAATTCGGTTGAAATATCAAAATTTAGATTTGGACCACTTTCAATAAATTTCTAATCAAGTTAAGAGAACTAATTAGGAATTTTTCAATCTTATGAATTTTACTCAATGCCCTTGAATGCTCAAGATTAGCCCCTCTCCTCTCTTATTAATAAACCCCCTTCACCTACATCTTTCTTAAGCCAGCATTACTGATGGCCTCCTTCTCATTGATGGGGGCGGTTTTCCCCTTCGTGAAACTCTAACCATTGATTCTAAGTTCGACCACCGTCTCAACAGGAACCTCTTTAATCGAAGCCAAATTTAGTATATTTGTATTTGAGGATATTTGTTACTTCTCTGGTTATAAGACCTATTTAACTAATTTGATTAGATTAAGAAAGTTAGGTAATTTAGTTAATTATAAAAAATAACATTTTTTTCTTAAATACCATAATTATCTTTCTTAATGTCCTTCCTTTCATCTTCTACTTGATTATATTTGAGGAGTATCCGTGGGAGTAATTTAGAAAAAAATTAATAAAAATGAGAAATAGATCTTATATTTAGGACCAAAATAACTCAACAATTATGTCCTATATTAAGGACCGGAGGAGTAATATTTAAAATTTTGAAAAACTAAACAAGTTTACATTTGAGAATTTTAATGTTTAAAATTTTCATTGCAACCATTTTTATTAGTATACTAATACTAATGGTGTTTTTTTTTTTTGAGCAAATAATACTAATGGTGTTTGATTTCAGAAGATTGAAAAACCACTTTATAGAATTAACATATCAAAATCAATCCTGATATGTGAGGATCACATTGCATTTTTACCTATTTAAAATCAAATTATTAAATTATATTTAAAATAGGTTAATTATGGCCCAAAGTTTTAGAAGCTAAAGGCCCGTCAACGACGATAATCTTGGGCTTCTGGCCCAACTTTGTCTAGTCATGTTCCTGATTTCTTTGAAACCTTCATAAGTCGGGAGATTGAGACCTCATTCGGTCAAGCCTCAAATTTTCAAAATTTGAAAAGCTGAGTGCGAGCGAGATACAGAGCGATGGCGTCAGTGTCGGGAAGCATGAAAGGTTTTTACAGACAGAGGAAAGCCCACAAATCATCCTCCAAATCTTCCAAGAAATCAGTCTCTCTTGCTCCCGATGTAGCGCAAGCTCCGTCCCCCAAAGGTCTCTCTTCCATCTTTCTTCATATGTTCGTCGATTCACTCGTGCTTCTTTTGGTTTTATTGATGGGCTGTCGTTCGTTATGATGGCGGCATGTTCTCCTTTTCTAGGGTTTTATTTTGGCTTTTCATCTGTGTTTGCTTTGCTGATCCTTTTCATCGATATAATCGCACATGATTTTTTTTTTCCTCGCGTATTTTCCTTTTGATAAAATGTTTGACTATGAAAATGGCCTTCAAAGGTATCGATTATAATTCGGAATGGTTATAGTTCTAGTCTCTAAATTGTAGGCTGTTTTTGTTATGGGTTTACGAGTATGTTTAAGAACTAGATATCTTTAAACTATATTGGAATGTGTTAGAGATTGAAGCAATAAAGAAGTCACACAACTCTTAATAGAATGTGTAAAGAAATACTAGGGAAAAAATTGCATGGAGTTCGAGAAAAGTCATATTATTGTGAATGATACTAGTACGACCCCATGTAATGTTGACATATTGATGGTAGGCATGACTTTCTTTGGGACTGATCAAGTCTCCTACGAATTATTATTATTTTTTTATAAACAAAACAGATAGAATTCATAGTGTAGCCACATTTCCATCACTTGAAGTTTGATATTTTGTATCTAACTGAGCAGCCCTTTGCTAGTCTCCTAAAATATGTTGAATAAGTACAGCAAAACCTACCTTTGGCCTGTGGTTTAGCTATATTTGTAAAGAGTAGTACTATGCAGTGCTCTCTACCTCTCAGAACTCAAGAGGTTGAGTTTTCTTTTCACTAGAGATCATGCTTTCAGACTCAAGCTATCCTCCCTGAAAAATTCCTGATAGGTAGAACTCTCAATAGCATCACCTATTTGAAATACACAAATGAAAGAAACGGGCAGGATAGGGATGTTTCTGATGATGTTAATGTTTTCCAATAGTCCTCTTTGAAGGGTGTGGTGGAAATCATAATGTTCAGTAATCTAGTTAGATTATTATAGAAAAGGGAAAGGTACTGTATCTGTATCGTGATATGTGGTACCTAGATTCTCTGTTGCTCCTTTTGTTTTACTGATTTCAGTTTATTCTTGATCAAATGAATTGGTTTTGCATGACAAGAAGATTGATTTTCGTGATGACACGTAGAATGGCTGTTTGTATCTGATATATAGTCCAATACACCTCTTACTTTGTTAATAGATGATGTCAATGAGCATGAAGAAATGCTGCGTCAATTTGACATGAACATGGCGTATGGACCATGCATTGGGATCACCAGACTAGCTCGGTGGGAACGAGCCCATAAGTTAGGTTTAAACCCTCCTGCAGAAATCGAGAAGCTTTTAAAAGGCGAGAAAGTTCAGGCAGATTGCTTGTGGGATGGCCGCATATAGAAGTTTGTACGGAATCCTCTTATGTTTAGACTTTAGTAGATAGTAGGAGAATAGGAGCAAATTGAAAACATTCAGTTTTCTATCGTGTTCCTTACTGCTTGTATGTTATGTCATGTCCCTGTTATTATCAAAAGACAAAATCATGTATTGACTTGTGGTTGACAGTTGGTTTCAGCAATATATGCTTAGTAATTATAGCCTATTGTAGTGGTTACAATCAAAGCAATTCAGATTAAAGATTTTTCCCTGCCCTGACAGTGAATGGAATGAAATACAAAATAAAATCCATGCCATCTACGTCTGATCCTGATGGTCTCAAAGATGAGTATATCCACGTGATGAGCAAAGGAACCAGAACTTTAGTTATGGAATTTAAAAAGGAGGGTGAAAGAAAAGGGAAAGGATATAATGTAGATACTTGACACGATCCTTGATGATCTCATCATTTAAACTATGCTTTGTTTACTTTGCGCATGGTAGGTGTATATCGATGAGTTTGTCCAGATTAAACATTGCACATTATCAACTGGTGTTTGAGCGGGAAAGACTAAACTCTTCTTAAGTGAGGTTCAAAGTTCAAACCTTATGGATATAAATAATTATGTTGGGAGAGCCATCCTTTCGGTTAAATTTAATTTGATATTTGGTTCAAATAAATGTATTTATAGAAGGAAGAAAAATTGAGTGCGCGTCGTTTATCATTTATCATAGAATATAATAATTATTTATCTAAATGGTTTTTTAATCTGACTTAAAGTTGAATTTTACCAGCAAAATTGGAATGTAGTTAGGGAGGATATTTTCAAACTGTTCATGGAAATATGGAAACAACCCGAGAGGATTGGGGAAAATAGTACACTGTTGGTTGTTGTACCAAAAATTGATCATCCTGAAATAATGGTGACTTTAGACTCATAGCATTGGGTAATGTGCTGTATAAGGGGGTTACAAAGTTAACAGTGAATAGGTTGAAGCCCTTAATGGACGAACTAGTTTCTCCTCATCAAATTGGTTTTATTCCGAAGAGTTTTTTCATATTTTGAATAGAATGAAGGGAAGAAGAGGCTACATGGCAATGAAGATTGATTTGGAAAACAGCACATGATAGGATGTCTTGGGAGCTTTGTGGGGAAAATGCTCGAGGAAACTGGTGTTGAGGGTCATTTAGATACGTTTTACAAATGAGCAAGTTTATAAAAGTAGAGTTATTTGATTATAATTAAAAAGACAAATTTGATTGTAAGAGACTAAATAATGAACTGAATAATATGTATTATTAGATGTATTAGATGGAAAATTAAACATATATATGATTAGATGTGAATAATATCATACATATAAAAAAAACAAAAAATAATAATAGAAACTGACTGAAATGAGTGGTACTAATCCCCGCATAGTCACTTCCATAACAAAGAACTGACCTCAATAAGCACAAAAACAATCAGACAACTCCTAGGTCCCTCATTCTCTCTCATTCACGTTATTAAGCGCGGTTAAAAAGCAAGAGCAGGACTCGAAGGCTCTGTTTGCGAGAGCGTTTGAGCACTGGTTAACTAGTTTTTGAAGGCATAAGCACGATTAGCCTCTTAACGGGATGTTTGGTTTAGCTTTTGTCCAATCTCACTTATGGCCAAAAGTTACGATTCTTAAGCCCGATTGAAGAAGTAAGACTCTCCTGCCTATAGCTTATGAGATCATGCTTTTAAGGCAACTTTGGGAGCGTTGATCATCATCTTCATCATGCTGACAGAGGGAGAGTACGCCGACTGGACCTTCTTCCTGTGTTGGTGGCCGACTAGACTGGTTGGGCACTCCTTATCTTTTGATTTTTCACGGCAAGCATGACACAAGGGAGGAGCTAAAGGCCAACTAAATATGGAGCTGAGAGAACATAGATCTAAGAACCAGTAAACATAAGTTTAGAGAGATGAAGAAGTCGATGACCGCTGTACTAACGGTGTTTAGTCTTTGAGCTGGAAGAAGAGAGGATTTCTGCAAATGTTTGGAGGTAGTGAAAGCCAACGTTTGTTGGGTATTAAAGCTTTAATCAAAAGGGGCACCATTTTTTCCATTCAAAAAAAAAAAAAGAAGGGGCACCATTTTACTCCATTTTCTTCTTCCAGTCGTGCAGCTAAATGAGAGAGAACAACGTG
>NW_021634870.1:0-80390 GCF_004799145.2 Neltuma alba | reverse complement strand
AACCCTAAACCCTAAACCCTAAACCCTAGACCCTAAACCCTAAACCCTAAACCCTAGACCCTAAACCCTAGACCCTAAACCCTAGACCCTAAACCCTAGACCCTAAACCCTAGACCCTAAACCCTAGACCCTAAACCCTAGACCCTAAACCCTAGACCCTAAACCCTAGACCCTAAACCCTAGACCACCCTAGACCATAAACGCTGAACCCTCAACCCTCAACCCTAAAACCCTAAAACCCGAACCCTAAACCCTAAACCCTAAGCCTTGGCCCTAAACCCTTGGCCCTCAACCCTAAACCCCTCAACCGAAAAACCCGAAACCGGAACCCGAAACCCCGAAACCCCCAAACCCCGAGCCCCCCACCCTGAACCCCGAGCCTTGAACCCAAGACCCTCAACCCCAGACAGACCCCGAGACCTCAACCCCGAGGCCCTGAACCCCGACCCCAAACCCCAAACCTTGAGACCTTGAAGCCTAAACTATGAATGACAGTAATTTTCTTACATGCCTTTTACTTCGTCCTTACGTTTTCATTTTCGTTATTATTATCCTTTTCATCCATGCCTTTCCAAGTTGAGGAAATTGCTTTCAATCCGATGTTACAGGAATTTTTTTAATAAAATTTTCTTAGAAGAATGTTATCCCAATGCAATGATAATGAACACTATTCTAAATCCCTGAGTTTGGTTATGCCGTCTAAGGCCTACGTTAATAGATTTCTATTCTCTGCTGCCTTTTGGAAATATGGTTCCATGACAAACTTGTTCATCGAATTGGAAACGTTGATGTTATCACACTCATATATGCTTCATTGCTTCGGTGGGTCAAGTTTAATTTCAGCAAGTGCAAATGTAGATTTAATACAGTTTGGAGGGTAGAGGCATGACTATAAGTCGAAAAGGGGGTAAAGTATCCGTGTTTGTTGCGTAGAACGAGATTTTTCTTCGATCCAAATCTTCAAGCAATGATCTTTGTCGTTATCATGCTAGGCAATTTCTTGTTTATCGTGGCAATTCCTAATGACCTCAACATGTATAGGTTCTTCATGAAGGTAGACTTGAAACCCCGTCACAAAATGAAGGTAGACTCAATCTAAGCTCCAAGCAGCCTTTTCCTTCCTTGGGAACTCGTCAAATCCATTCCCTTCCTTTCAACCAAGGTAACACACCATAACCCATCACTAATGTAAGGTTTGCTTGTTTGTAGTTCTATTCATGTCTTTGTTCTCTATGGTTGGATGATTTCAAGATGGAGTTGTTGATTTCACGATGTCGGAGCTTGGGAAGGTGGAAGTTATTTCTACCGTTTGTCCTAGCCCGGTTGCTACATGATCAAATGTTGTTTATCTGTGATCAGAGTGATGATCCTCTAAAAAAGCTTTTTGAATAGGATATAGAGGCTCAGTCTTCGTCTATCATGGGCAGATTTGAAGTCTTGCTCCCATTATTCTAAGCGCCTTTCTGCCACATGGGATTAAATTATAGATGACAGAGATAATAATATGAAAAGTGAAAAGATAATTAGGTATAAAAAATTTCAGGATTGAGTTTTATTATATCATAGTTGACGCGTGAAAGCCTGAATTATATGTGAAAAGTGCAGCGAACCTTTTTTTTTTTTTTTTTGCCAACATGCAGCGAACCAATTTAGGTTTTGTTGATTAACATCATCATAAAGGATAAAATAGACATAATCCTCAACTTCTATATGAAGTCGGACATGCTCTTACTTTCGAGTTTTGTTGATTGATATAAATTTTGGAATCTTAAAATCATCTTTGACTATACTTATGTTGACATAAATTTTAGAATTAAAATATCACCTCTAGTTCTTAATATAAGAGCTACTAAAGGGTTAAATTTGGTTTTTAATATAAGGTTCTAATCTATTTTGTTTTTCTTATTTATCCAAACTATCTCTATTAATTATATATGTTAAGACTTAAGAGAGTTCACATCAAAGGATAATTTCAATTCAAATTATTTAGAAGTGTATTTTAGCAAAACCGGCATATATTTTTAAAAAAATAACTAATTTAATTATTTTTCTTGGTCCACTCAAATTAATTAAATGGATCGTATATAAAATCAGTTTCACCAATTATTGTTGACTCACACTGTGTTGCTATTATGATCAGTGACAGCTCTGTTTATGATAATTTTTTTTTCCCCCATAGAAGGTCAACTTTCATTAATGACAGTATTTTCATATTGACTGATTGATAGACGCGAGCTTTTTTTATATCAATATTTTCATATTGATATCGCCTCTGATCGAATTTAAATTTTCCATTTCTTTCTTTTTTCGGAAAAACGTTGTGCCTCTTGATTTTAATTTTCAAATTGTGCCCTTTCATTTGAAAATCAGTAAAAGAATGTGTCAGTTTTTTCTCTTGTTTTAGAATACCATAGCATTGCCCCTGGCTCATGTGCCACAATGGCACCGATGCTCCTCTGGTAATAAGGAAGATGCAGGCTCAAACTCCTTAGGTGGGGCATGGAGCGTGAGTGCGGGTGAGCGTTTCATTCCTATGGGGAAGGAGGGTGTGTGTGTAATTGACTTGCATCAAATAAAAAAATCCAATTTTAAGAAACACATTTTCCATTTCTAAAGGTCTGTATAGTTGGGCTAAAAACAAGAATGGAGCCGAAGGCGGACTCCTCAACCAAGGTAACCAAAAAAAAAAAACGAGTTGGAGGAACTAAATTAAACTAATCCTAAATATAAAACCTCAACTCACTCTATTTTCCAAATTTATAATATTTTTTTCAAAATAACCATATTAATTGTAAAGTGTTTCCACAAAGAGATAATTCCAATATACATGATCAAATAAGATAATGGAAAAATTCTAATTAAATACATTTGAAATAGAAAAATCCTAATTTAAGCCTACATTTTTAACAAATTCTTAATTAGGCCAAGAGGCCTAATTGGAGATTTCTAAATATTGCTAAAAGACCAAAATGCCCTCTGTAATTAAAAAGCCTAATTTTAGTTTTAATTCTTTTAATTGAATTTAACTAACATGTTTTTTCTTTAAATATTATCATATGAAAATTTGGCCAAAAATATTATCATATAAAAAAAATAAAAATCACGATTATGGCCAATAAAAAAAATTGAAGAGTACAGACAAAAAAATACATAATTTCTAGATATCCATAGAATTACAAAAATATAGGAACTAATAAAAATTTTACGATTTCCAATATCAAAGATTAACAGGATCAAAGATTTTTTTTTTTTGTGCAAGAAAAAATCAAATAAAAGGTTCATGAAATTCTTGAATATCTATCAACATTAATTTTACTATTTCAAAAATTACATTGAGACTCATCAATTCATCTTCAATTTTTCGGTCTCCAAAATTTATTCAATATCAAATTTTTAGTATATAAAAAATAACTAAAAGGCCATAAATTCTAGAGTTGACATAACATTCACAAGTACGAAACACAACTTTGACATAAAGTCTAAGAAAAACCACATCCTCATTAGTAAATCTACTAGAATAATTAAAACTAAAATTAGGCTTACACCTACGTTCAATTTTCCTTTTTGATTACAAAGAGGCATTTTGGTCTTTTAGCAACATTTGAAAATCCATAATTAGGCCTCTTGCCCTGATTAAGAATTTGTTAAAAGTATAAGCCTTAATTGGAATTTCATTATTTCAGATGGATTTAATTGGGATTTTCCCTAAGATAATTTGTTGGCAAAAAAAATTAAATAGGATAATTTTAAAAAGTTAATACCTATTTGTCAAAAATAACTAATTTTCAATCTTTTTAAATTAGCATTTAGCTCTTATTAATCAGAGGTAATATTTTCCAATAAAAGCATATGAGAACGCCAGGGTCGTCACCACAATCAGACTGTAATCGTCACCATCAAAGGGTTTTATTTTATTCTCAACAATAACATCACTCCCATTACATCTCGAATTGATAGATACTCATATCTCTCCTCCACCACCACCGCCAACCCCCCCCCCCCCAAAAAAAAACACAATTTTACTTGAGAATTAAGAGCCGTGATTCAATAGGCACCTGACCATTCAGGATACTGAGAAAGCATGACTTCCAGTAGTCCACACAAGACATATCGTCCAAACAGACAATAAGTTACGACTATCAATTGCAAATCTGTAGTCGAAGAATAAATATTTAAAAATACATTATTGGCTTGAAGCATGTTTTACACAGAAGAGCCGCTTCAAACCATCAAGGGAGCACATAACTAAGTGTGGGAGTTTCATTTCTTGACGTGTCGAAGCTATATAACTTGATTTGTGGAAGCACCAACTTTAATAATTGCAACATGAAGCTCAATAACTGACTCGATAAAATTTTCCGTTCCTTGCAATTATTTCCTGCTCATATTGGGATATTCACATAATGCGGGTTAGGAATGCAGTTATAAATCATAAAAGTTTACTAGCAAATCAGTAAAATGACATCATCTCCGCAACATCAAAAAAATATGATTATCCAAGATGGGTGAAAGAAAATAGGGAGGATTAATAATGGATTCCAAATAAGGAAATTAATTATTTTTGTGCTCCCACTTACATGTTAACATCCAGCATTTACACGCCATCTTTTGGTATGGAAAAATAATTAATTTCCTTATCTGGGACCTATTTATAGTTCTCCAAGGAAAATATGCCTCTCCTATCACAGACAAAACACTTGCAGAAAAACTTGCTTAAGCTGAGGATTCAGCTCTTCCTTAATCTTATAGGATACTCTATTGTTGTGATAATACTACCTCCGGTCCTTAATATAAGACCGTATTTGACTTTTTGTTTGGTCCTAATTATAAGACCCCAATCCATTTTGTCTCTCATATTTATGCATTTTTTTCCAAAATAGTCCTTCTAATAATGATAGTTCTAGTCAATACACTTAATTAACAAGGATATTTTAGGAATGACAACACTTATTTATTACAAATAACTAACTTAACTTACTTCCTTAATCTCTTCAAATAAGTCAACTGGGTTTTATAATTAGGACCGGAGGTAGTATTAGTTAGCTAACATAAAAACCTCAAGTTTCATTTAGAGTAAGCTTTGTCCCCACCCCAAACAACCCCCCCCCCAAAAAAAAAACAAAAACCAAAAAAAAAAAAAAAAAATCTTTTAGCCATACACCAGATTTTCAGCCACCCCCAGGCCAAGTCTAGCAGCAAGGCCCTTAGAGTAACAAGCCAACTACTCACTTCAGAACAGACCAAATTCTATCAACAAACTTTATTGGCATGCACCAGACACACAACAATGTAACTAAAATGTATGGATGATGTTAAGATCTAGTAAGCACCTTTAAGTTTCTAACCTTCATTATTGTTTTATTACACTATACAGGCAAGGCAACTAATAAGACTTCCTCAGTACAAGAAACATACCAAGGAAGCTTGAAAGTATCTTTCCACCACCCTTGTTTTGAGCAATTTGCAACAATTTTGTCCAATCGCACAATGACTTCAGAAAATGTCGGTCTGACAAGAGGTTCTGGATCCCAACATTCCTCAATCAACCTGCATACATGATAGTTAGACAGCTTTCAAATTACACTGCAAATAAGAAGCTCTACTTTATATTTTGAGAAAACTGACTCACTCTCTCAAATCTGGAGGATAACTTTTTGTTTTGATCTTGAATGATGGCCTTTTTCCTTCTAGGCACATAAGCTTCAAAGCCTCCTCCGGAGACTTTGGGTGCAACGGCTGTATACCCTCGATCATCTGCACCCACAAGATTAATATTCCAAAAGAAATAGATGGTACGGTCTAATAATGTCTCACAAAAATTATCCTTGCACTGCAAGATTAGGTTACAAGGATTGACCATCCACATGGACCATTCTTGAAGGCCACTTTGCTACCACATGACAAATTTTGTTGACAGGGGTAGTTCGAAAGACTGAAAAAGAGGGAGGGGAGGTCCCAATCTAGTTAGTAATTAGAATTTATCAATAGCACTTATAGTTTTGTCCCATAAGAACAAAAGAAAGCCCTCTTGTCCATAAATTTACAAGTTACTCTAACTTCTACTAAGGCCCAAAGCTCATCGCACTGGTCTCAAATCTTTGGTCTCATCTGTTTCACCAGTAGAAACAGAAGAGACAAATCAAGACGCCACAGTTAAATACCAGCAGAAACGATGAGATTTGGATTGAATTTCTAGGCAAGGATCATACCCTGAAATCATCTCTGTCAGGGCATTGAATATTATTGACTGATGAGATAATATGACTGTGTTATCTGGAAGCAGAGACGGAAGTGAGGCCAAATGGTGTAGTTTTGGTGACTCTGCAAGACTAAGAATGACCTATAAGCTGGAATTGGTCGTTCATCAGAATCCACTCGGTACAGAGTTCAAAATGTGGAGTAAAATGTGCTGTGCTAGCAGTGGTATTGTTCTTTGAAGCAAAGGTGTAGTGATGGTCAAAATCAGCCATGATATCGAAGAGAACCTTCACCATTTTGTCCTCCACCATTGGGTTAGAGGCATATTGCAATGGAATGTGATGGAAGTAGAGGAAAGGTGGCATCTTGATCAGTTTTGTCAAATCATGTCAAAAGTGGCAAATCTTCCTTCATTTTGGTTTCTTCACCTTCTACATTGTGTTTGACTATTTCTAGTTCAGAATTTTAAAAGGGAACCAGGGAATGGTGAGAGTTCACAAACTGCCTGGAAGAGAGTTTTTAGCTACCTTTGTTGGGAGGTATAAAAGGCTTGGTGAACCATGGTATTCTCAAGAGGAGGGATTAGAGAATGAAATTACCAACACGTGTTTAGAAATATTAGTCCTTGAGAAGCTAGGGAACATGGAAAATGATTAGCAGAATGGACTTTGCCCGATAAAACAAACCCTTAACCATCGAGCCATTAGACTTTAGATGGTCTTGTGATCAATAATGGGTTTTCTTTGCTACCTGGGGTGGGTTGCTACGGGTTCAGGTTGGCAATAGGATCTTGGGGTTAGCTGCCTTTACTTGCAGTTAGGAAGTCGCCCGGCATGACTTCAAAGCTAAAGGCAGTTTACTGGGGCCTCAACAATAGCCGGAGTGAAGATTTCAATAGAAGGAGATTGTACGGTGATTCCACTGAGGCCATTAACTTGATCAGCAAAGTTTGCTGTTGATGATCTTGATGACTGATGTTTGAAGCTGGCCGGCAGTGTAAGGGAAACGCTGATGAGGAACTGGGGCATCACAAAATCCACTGGCCTCGCAAATTGGATGGCAAAGAACCCGCATAATTTGGGATGGACTCCTCAGATTTACAAAACTAGCCCTCCTGGCACTGAAGAGCTGGACATGCAGTACCATGTGCAATCTCTCACTAATGTAACACAAAGCAAAGTCCATGGTTGTCCCCACAGTTTCGTCATTCAAGGGGGAAAAAGACCCCTGTGCGTACAACCAAGAGCCTCCAACGATTTTGCAAAAGAAAGCAAGCAAAAACGTTATGGCACAAACTCAAATTTAAGGCTAGCACAAGGTACTCAAGATTTTCACAGAATCTCTAATTCTTAAGGAGCTTGCCCTTCACTCGGAAACTGAGCTAACCCTTGGGTTTCTAGATCATCTCATATCAGGTTTCTAGACTTGGAAACTGAGCTTACCCTTGGGTTTCTAGATCATTTTATATTAGGCACTCGTATTCATTGAAGGTGTTTCTAGGAAGTGGACTGGAGATGCCATTGCTGGAGGGGGAAGTTGAAGATAAGCTGCTTCAGCCTCAATTTAGCAATACTCTACAACGCTCCATTAGAATTACATATATATTAAGGAAAACTAATGCTCCAAAAATAATAATACCACTGTGCGCGAGCAATGAATGTTTCAGAAATCAAGCAATGTCACTTTTCTCTCGAAACTTGGAAGAGTATAGACTTAAAGAAACCACTACATTCTAAATTTATTCCTAATTCCCAAGATCAATTAATGGGGAGTATGATAACCGGAAAGAACAAATAAATCATCTCGATATTTTGTGAAAATAAGTACCTCATATACAATGAGACCAAAGGAATATGCATCCACACTTCTATCAAACGTATCATCTTTGTAAATCTCTGGTGCCATGTACAAGCCTACAATGAGTAATGCCAAATCATTAAAATTTAAAAGTAGATTTTGGCAGCAACTCCATACTTGTATATTTTCAAACAGATTTATACTGACAGATCACTATTTAATTAATGTCCCATAATGAATGTTTCTTGAGGCTTTTCAATTCGCATCAAATCAGACATAATCAGCAAAATATGGTAGTCTCAAGATGTAAAGAGCAGTGGCATACAAATATTTCTTAGGTGTTTTGATAGGAACTAGAGTCCTTTACTAGTATTATTATGTTTTATGTTTTATGTCCATTATGTGATTTTGTATTAGCCATCATAAGTGCCTTATGTCAATTATTTTAAGTTAGTGTCAGTTTTACAAATGTCCTATGTCAGTTATTTTAAGATAATGTCAGTTTTATATGTTTAGGGAAGAGTAGTTGTTTGCACTAACTGTATTAGGCTATAAATATTAGACACGTATTCTATCAATGGCATGGATGAATGAATGGTTACGCAGTTTCCTAACTTTCTCTTCTGTTTCCCTAGAACCAGATTCTGGTTCTAGTCTCTCCCTTTTCTCTTTTCCTTCCTTTCTTCTTTTCTCTCTATTTCTTTCATTCTTCTTCTCTCCTCTCTAGAATTACAGATTCTGGTTCTAGAGTTCTTCTTCTCTACTCTTTCTTTTTCTCTCTTCCCCTTTCCCCCTATTTCTACTTCTATTTTCCAGATTCTAACATGTTTGTCGGCTTAAAGGACTTCCATTTGCGATAGGAGAATTTATTTCATAAATGACGACAATTCATGGTATTCTCAAACATATAAACATCAAAGGAGATTAACTGTTTGTTTAATGCATAGAAGTGAACTATAGCGGCCTTTTCACTTGTTGTCTGCATATAGAAGGAATACGAAATTTTTAAAAATTCCTGTTGTACTCACAGCCTTTGTGTGCAAATAATTTACCAAGCTCAATCTTAACACAACAATACCAGTCAAGGAAGAAGAGAAAACTACCTATCAATTAAGGAAGAAAGCGATCTGATGGAACCCCAGAAATACAGAGTAAAGGTAGGGCTGGTTGTGAGAAGGGTGAGCAAACTTGACAGCAAGGAGAGAACGCATGTCCTTGCCAAAGTGAGTGAGTTTAGGCTATTCTGTTATGAGGA
Organism: Neltuma alba; assembly: GCF_004799145.2. NCBI lineage: Eukaryota > Viridiplantae > Streptophyta > Magnoliopsida > Fabales > Fabaceae > Neltuma > Neltuma alba. The sequence continues at coordinate 71,140 of NW_021634870.1, read as the reverse complement.
AGGCTTTTAAGGACTGAAGGAAAAGTGGGCGGATGTCACGGGAAAAAATCATGCAGTGGATGTGCGAGATAGCTAGCAACTATAATACCTAGCACTGTTCTATAATTTCTGCATACTTTTTAGTTTCTGGGTCAAGGCATATCTTTCACTGAGGTGATTTGCCTTAGTTCTATTAAGTTAGTTCCATCAACTTCAGTATATTTTTATACTACTTCTGAAGCACTGTATGGTAGCTAACAGAACATCAGTGATAATCCCCCCCCCCCAAAAAAAAAAAAAAAACTTACTTGAAAGGTCAATGTTAGCCCCAGGCTGGACGAGCCTCGTTTTGTCAGGTGAAATCTTTGACAATCTTACCATACCAAATCCAGCTACCTTCAACTGTCCCCCACTATCCAGCAAAATATTTCTGGCACCTTACGAAAATTTCATATATTAAAGGAACAACGATTTCATTGAAAGAAACAAATCTGCAATGGACACGCAAATAAAATTAACTTCTGTATCAAGTCGTCTTACTTTGGCTTTAAATCACAGTGGATAATAGGATCTGGTTTGCATTCATGAAGATAATTCATGCCCCTGTTAAAAAGAAACGAACCAAATTATCATATGCATATATATAAACAACACCAAAGAATAGACAATAAACGCATAATAATTTGGGCCATTGTAATTTTATCAATATGAGAAAACGACCCATAGCAAAGCTAGGAAATCAGTGAGCATGCACAATAAGAGAGAATGACATGTACAAAGATTGACATGAAAATCATATGAAAGTTATATTCATAAAGATTTTTAAAACACTGATTTATAAATAAATAAATTTATTAAAAAAAAAAAAAAAAAAGCAACTTGCCTAGCAATATCGAGAGCGAAACGTAGAGCTTTTGATGGGGATAGACGACCTTTCTTTTGAAGATAGCTTGCTAGATCACCCTGAAAATTTATTTATAGCATTGGCCAAGTGATTCGGATAAGACAAACTCTCCAAAAGAATTTCGAAGTCATCTCTATTGACTAATCTAAACAGGAAGTATATAAATACACTAAACCCTCTCTGTTTCTTTGGTTTTTTCTTTTTTCTTTTTTCCGATCTACTTTTTTGTTTTTAAGGCTGTGTATGCATCAACACGTATGCCTGTTGATGCACAAACTATACAAGTAACTTTTGAAAAACTCACTGGGGATAATGATGGCACTCAAAATGTCAGGGACTTCAGGTCAGATACATAAATATTTAAGCAAAAATTAGTATTTTCAAATGGATTATCCATAGTAAAAAATCAACTTATTGATGTCCATCAGCATCATTTAGAAGATATTCCTCATGCACAATCAGGTTATATATAACATGAGAAGGGACAAAGTAAAGGTTTGACTTCATTCATTAACTTAATTTAAAAAACAATAGAGTGAACACCAACTTTAACCGTAATAAAAATTCAAATTTCAAAACATTAAAAGACATTATCAATTTGAAAATGACAAGGAACAGAAAACAAGCCACATTTTATCTGCTTGCTTATGGTGAGGGGCAAAAAATGGAATTATTCAAATCTTTTGGCAGAACAATAGACCTCAGTGATTCCTTTTTCCAGTGTTAGTCCAACAAGACAACATAAAGCCAAATTATTGCCATTTCTAATAAATTTCTCATCTCACCGAGATGCCCCAGCACTAATGCATTCTTTCACTCCTCTCTATTTGATATACACCTCTCTCTCTCTCTCTCGATCTCTCTCAAATGCAAAGACTAATAGAGGAAGGGAGCATAAGCTTACCTTACGATGATACTCTGAAACTATCATCATGGGTATATTCTGGGTGACAGCTCCAACAAACTGGACCACATTAGGATGTCGTACCTTCTCCAATAATGTGAGCTCGTGTTTGAAAGCATTTCTAGGTGAATTATTGAAAACGCTAAGGTAAGTGTCACTGCTGTGTAACTAATTGTCTAAACAAGTGGACTTTTAGAATAATACTTGACAAAATCAAGGTGAAAAGTACTGATTAATTTTCCGCCAGCCAAAAGCTGAGCCAAACAGGATAAACAACAACTATTTTGGGAGGGTGGCAAGAAGCACATCATACAGACACACAAACATCATAGTTGAGGCATGTTCATACATGCTATCAGGATCTGAATAACAGTCCTTATCAAGGATCTTGACTGAAACCTTAGTTCCATTCCATTTAGCTACTTGGTATGCCCCCTGTGAAAAGAGAGATCTAACATGAGAGGAAAACCACATAAGCAAGTGATTCTATGCTAGGTGAATATATGTGCAGTGAACTCATGTACGCTATAATAGTTCCAAAAGTGCATCTGGATGTTCAATAGTTCTGACATGCATTTGCAACTTCACTCCAGAACAATATGAAGAAGTGTTACACAAGTGTTACCATAAGGTGGACAAATTATCATTACTCACCTGAAAAAACAAAATGTTAGCTGGAATAAAAAACAAAAGAAACCAAAAAAAAAAAAATGCATGGCAAACAGCTCATCCACTGTCACACGGTAATAAAACAAAATGACACCTCCAATTATAGTAGTTGACCAATTAATTGTCTTGATAACAACTCTCTGCAAATTATATGCTGTAAATCATACCAGAAATAATTTTAAAATGTATACAATAGTGAATGCCTCGTAACCTTTTGAACCACATAGGTAACGAAAAAGCTACCAAGAGGAAGTGGGAGGAAAAGAACCCATACTTTTGAAATGCCATCACTCTTCCGGACCTGGAGTTCTAAGGGATTAAGTTCATATTCGGGAACTTCACGAGGATTTGCAACAGACATCGGCGTCTTCCTGGTTTTCTAACGGCATCCAAGATTAAATAGTAAGTGCCTAATTTCAAAATGCGTAAACAGATAAAGATATGAGTGTGAATAAAAAATATGATACCGGCACTTTAGCTCCACGGGTCTTCAATATATTGTAAACTTCTGTATTTCCATAGTATTTGGAGTCAGCAGCAGCCTGCCAACGTATTACAAAACTATCCCAGATGAAAATGGAGGAATATATAGAAGAGATTTCTCAGTCACAGAGGATGAAGCATTTGGGAACAAGAGGCGGAACGAGAATGAAAAGTACCGTACTGCCCCAACGATCTCGAGCGTCGATATTAGCCTTGCGGCTGAGCAAGAGCTTCACAACCTCCACATGTCCTTCACAGGCAGCGATATGCAACGCGGTGCGGCCATCCAAGTCAATGCTATTGACATCAATGCCCTCATTCAGCAAATCCTCCACTCCCTTTACGTCCCCTCTGCAGGCCATGAACAGCAACTGCATCGTGAAGTCGAGGTTCTCTGGTACCGCCAGGTCACTGTCATGACCGGGACTGCGGCGAATCGGATCGAGTGATGACTGGCGACCGAAACTGAACCTGAGATTGTTGCGTCTGGGATCCAAGGACGACTGACGGGAGAACTTCCGGCTCAGATTCCGGCGCAGAGAACCGGTGGAAAATTGGCGAGAGATGCCTTGCTTCAATTGCGCGGCAATGTTTTCCATGGCTTTCCTTGGAATCGAATAAGGAGCGCACAATGGTGCGAACTGAAAAGGGATGGATAGATGCAGAGCTCTACATAACAATTAATGGATCAAAGTAAATTTGGTGTGGGGGTATAATTTTTGTACGCAAGGATCGATGGATATCAATAATGGTAGAACTCAATACGTATGTATATGTGTGTCTGCTCGGAATCGAGAACTTGGCCGGGTGAAGGAGAGACGAAAACAGGATTGGATCTCCTTCAAACCGGAGGTTTGGTTGATATCGCAAAGACCAGAGATATAGACTAGTGCTAACGCAGCGAAAGGGGATAGATATTGACGGGGGAAGTCAAAAGCTTTTGTTTCCACACACTTCTGCGATAAAGCCGTTCTCTCTGTCTAATAATGCGTCTCGACGTTTGAAACGCTGCAGTCCCATTTTCCGGTCGACCATTCCCCACCACTTACGTTTTCTCACCCATGAAATTCTTTTCTTTTTTTCTCAGTTTTTATAGAGTTTGTTACTAACAATAATTTATGAATTATTTCTAATTATAAAAATTAGTTGACTAATTTGAGAAGATTAAAAAATAAATTAAATTAGTTATTTGTAATAAATAAATATGTATTATCTTTTTAAAATATCTTTCTAATCAAGTGTATTAACTAGAACTACTATTATTAGAAGGACTTCCTTAGAAAAAAAATACATAAATATGAAAAGCAAAGTGGATTGGGGTCTTATATTTAAGACCAAAATAAAAATCAAACAAGATCTTATATTAAAGACCAGAGATAATATTGATTATTGATTATTTAATTATGACTTATTAATAAAATGAAACTCCTAATTTTATTTCTAAATCACTTCCAAAATGTTTCACATATACCAAGAAAAATCTTAAAATTCAGTAATTCTTATTTAAAATTCAACAATTTTTTAACTTTATCCCTATTTAATATATATTATACCTCATGTAAACAAAATCAACACAATAATAAATTAAGGGTAAAATTGAATACCCATACAATAAAAAAATTTATCTCTGTGCCTTATAAATAAGATCTAAAAATATCTTCTCTCTGTCTTGTAAAAATATGACCAATAGAGTAATTTGTAAAGACAGACTTTTATCTATATATCTACCGTAAACTAGCATACCGTATAAAATCAAAGTAATTATCATTACCTTTTATGACTCATTAAGTTTTTATTTTTGCCAACTTATCACTCATTAATTTGATCTTTACATAAAACCTAATTAGACACACAAATTAACCCCATGAACACGTAGTATGCGTATCATCCTCGCAGAATATTTTAAAAGTGTTCTAAAAATACATCTTTTGGCTGGACAAAAAAATATTATCATAAATCTTATTTACATTTTGTTTCAAAAAACATCTTTTTTAATTAACCCTAATCATGCTAACTTCATGACTACACCATACATTTGTTTTTTTTTTTAATGGAAAAGACGCCAAAAAATAAAAAAAGCTAACTATTACATCCACAATCAGCTTACATTTTTTTAAAGTTAATAAGTCTAAATTAAAATCTTATACATAATTAAAAAATTAGAAGTAGAGTAGAACACTTTAACCAACTTTAATTTATCATCTAAAGACCCAATTCACATCTAATCATACTGAATAACTTTAATTTACTACTTCTGGTCCTCCAGTCCCAATTATAAAACACCAACACCACTCATAGTTTACAAATCAAATTTTCTAATTAAAACCGAAAGTATTATTTTTTTAAAACCTCAATTCACATCTCATCATACTAACTTCTTAAAGTTTGAAAAAATATTAGATAAATTATTTTAAACATATTTATTTATTTATTTAAACTAATTTAGCTAAAATCTAATTTAATTACACACAAATATTTCAAAATAATCCTATAACATACGCAATAATTAAATTATTATTTAACCTCCTCAATCTTTCTAAACTATTCAACTCAATTTTATATTAAGAACCGAAAAGTATTCCATAAAAAGACTTGCTTATTAAGCATTTGTCTAATATTTTTAAGTAAAATTAAAGAAAAATTAAGCCAATTGGATGAAAAAACCTCCGACAAAAATTTTTAGCAAGGACTGAAAGTTTCATTAAAAAATCTAAAAATTTTGTCGACATAAGAGTACCTGGTTCTAAGATCCTTCCGGGCAATAAAATTTTTAACGAGTAATTTTCCCAATTTCCCCCCCAAAAAAGAAAAATGTAACTTTAGTCATCACGAAACCGCTGCCAGCACACCACACCACACCACACATCATATACACGAACGTATAATGGAACAGAAAATAAAAGGAGCCCCAACAGCCGATGCTACCGGAGAGGAAAAAGTTTCCCAGCCACAAATCTATTGTACAACAGAAATTTTAGCGTTATAACCGTAAATATTAATATCGTATCATAATTTATTATAAACCACAACAAGCGTGCATTTTCAGGAACCATCAGCAACGAAATAAGGTTGAGCAAGGCAACGAATTCTCATCACTCTTCCGCAGCACTAGCAGCACTTAAATCCACACTGAGGTCAAGAACCTGGTAAAAATTCAGTCAGTAAAATTAAGCATCAGAGAAGCCCATCCCCTGTTCGTTTCCAGGCTCCACAGCTGGAAACTAGCTTGCCACTGGCATGCAAAGGCGATTGCAACAAAAACCAATCAACCAGACTCTCCAATTTAGTCACGTCAACTTTCATTCTCACAAATCAATTCCAACCAATGTTTACAAACTTACACCGGTCCAGGAGCAATACAAAGTATCCAAAAGTCGACATCCACCCATGATAACCAATTGACTATAAGAAACAAACAATCATCATAATATTCATAAAGATCATATCTATAAGATGCAAAGTCATTAACCTCAAAATTAGGAAAACCACCCATCATCATCAGGTTCAATCGGAAATCAAGTCATCAAACGAAGCCTATGCAATATTCATATTTTCATCACTTACAATTAAATATTTAAAAAACAATTTTCAAATTTGAACCAGTCCAGTAGGAATACAGATTCGAAATTCAGTTATTATATGCAGATTCACGCATTTTATAAATAAACTAACAAACAAACATCATAATATTCATAAAGATCAAATCTATATACAATGCGCATTCATCAAATCTACAGGGTAGACATCTTATCATTACATTTATCCGTCCTCTCTCTCTCTCTCTCTAAATGCACCACGTACATTTACTTTTTACTCCAACCTATAAATGGAAAGTCAGGGGACACAAGGATCAGAGAAATAATGTTGTAGAGGCTCTAGACTCCAGCTAGACACATGGGTCACTTTTCACTTTCTGTTGCTACTAATATTTTCTATCTGGTTTTTCGAAGCACCCTGTTTTGAGGATCAAATAGAAGTGAGGAGAGTGCTGTTGCCGTGTGTTCATTGTGTTTTCCACTTTGTATTAGGGAATGGGGTTTTGGGCAGAATCAGGGAAGTTCCCTTTTGTAACATTGATTCGGTTCTAAAGCATATAATAGCAAAACCCCAGTATTTCCCAATTGCTATCCTCTGGCGTTGATTTTCTACTGCTGCATTCATATTTGAAGCAGAGCTCTATCAGAATGCACAAGATTTGATCTGCTACGGTACTCTTTCTAAGGATCCATTGAAACAGCTCAAGCAATGACACTGGTTTGGCTTTGTCATTGCCTTCTTCAGAGAATCACGACAGTGCAAATAGAATGAATCTATGTATGGGGTTCATCATTGGGCTTGGGTGGATTTGCATGGGAAGTTTGTAAATGAGGAAAGATGCATTTTTTCTATGTGATTTTTTAATTCTTATCTTTCATTTGATTTTGCAAATTTGTTTTCTTTCATGTATAAGTTGATTGGTTTTTGTCATCGGTACTATCTGAACATTAACATTGATACTTGTTCCTCATATTTAATTGAATGCTTCTGCTTTTCTTTGTTCCCTCCTTCATCTTCCTCTCAATCAAAACTAGCAACGAAATCATTGGGGAGCTTAGGAACCACAATCACACACCCTCTCAATGCAGTGGTGTCACCGAAAATGAAAGGATCAACCTAAGGCTTCTTTTTATTAGAGAATCTGACTCAGCCATTTGGTACGTAAATGTAAAATGTCTTGTACTTTTGAATAAAATAAGTATTCTTAAATGATGATAACCAAGTGTAACATGCGAAAATGGGGAGATAGTTAGGCTGTGCATGGGATGAAATGATTACCCACCTCTGAAAGAGAAACATAGTAATACAACCATTCCTTCTACAATGAAAAAAATACATATACTTCCTAGAAATAAAAATCAAGTTACAACTATACCCATTTGACCAAAATATTTGGATATTAACTATACATAGTGTGGCAAATATTTAATACATAATTGATACTACCTTTGATCCTCAATATAAAAACTAATTTGACATTCAATTTGATCATAAATATAAGAATCCAATCCACCTTGTCTCTCATATTTATCCATTTTTCTCAAAGTGGTCCTTGTAATAGTTGCACATATTAAAAATTCTATTAAATGATAATTTTTGCTAATACACATGATTAGCAAGAATATTCTAGGAAAGATAACACATATTTATTACAAATAACTAACTTAACAAACTTCCTTAATCTACTCAAATTAGTCAACTAGCTTTATATTAAGAACCAGAAATAATATAAAATAACCATAACCCATTTTTCTAATTTTAGCATGTTTTAAAATTATTATGCACTACATATACACACTAAAAATTTCACAATAGACTTGTAAAAAATATAACCAATTCAAATGTGAACTAACAATAATTATTTTCAACAATAATGAGTATTATATACATATATATATAGAAACATAAGCACCATCATACATATAACAATTTAAATAACAAAGATTAAAAAAAATTCTCATATGCATCTTTAATAAAAGAATTTAATCTGATCCTCAAAATATTGTAATAAAATGAATTTAGTTGGAAAGCATGTTTTACTTTCAAAGGAAATTTCTATCCGTTTTATTATAACAGGAGGGGCAATATAATTTAACCATCTCTTATAATAAAGAAAAGCAATAGGAAATTTTCTATTTCCCGGGAGTGGTGTGCGGCGAGTGGGATGGAAGAAAGCATGCTCTTGCCCCAAAAAATATCATTCTGAGGAGAGCTTAAGGATCCAACGCTAAAATAGATTTTTATTGCCCCCCAGGCACATGATTTCAGAGATCCAGATGTCACCATTAAAAAACATTTGAAGATATGTACTTATCAGTGCTTAGCTATGCTACTTTGACCAAGAAAAACAAGCTAGGGTGTGAAATCATATTAAGTTATAAAATGTGGTAGAAATGAACCTGGTAAATATAATTTTCACTTTTACAGCAATTTGCTGTGTTAGAATAATGCCAATTCTGGCAATCTCATTGGCGTATGATAAAACAAACACAAACAAAAACAGGTTGATTCAAGCACAGAAAACAAGTGAATTAATGGTGTGAGGCAGACCTTTCCGGTTATCATTGTGTACATGCTGAGGACATCCATAACCGTTGACTCAAAGTGCGTAGTTGCATCATAGCTCTGTCAAACAATTGGGGGAGAAAAAAAGTTACCATCTACTGCCCAAGTATCAAACTTACACAGTGAGAATTGACAATGAACAGTTTATCTTGAAGGCCAATGAATATTATACCAACACCCCCCCCCCCCCCAAAAAAAAAAGTGGCCAACTTTTGATGTGGTTTTTTTTTTTTAATGGGAAAATAATCGAATTCTCAACCGCTTGCTCAATGTCCCGCTAACATGTCAATGGCCACTTCAGTCAAATAGCCTAGACCCCACAATCTTTGACTATAACATATACAATAAACTCACTGTTGATATAAAACAGTTGTCCAGAGAAGGTTCATTGACAGGTTCATATCTGTCATAAATATCGAAAAAAATCTCATCAACAGGCCCCAGAAGGTCAATTCCAGGCTTGAGTTCAATCTCAGGCCGATCTGTCTCTGCCTCTGTTGATACAAATGCAATAAATTTTCCCTTCGGGGCAACATTGTGAGAATATGAGCAACAAAATAGGTACCTGCCCAGCAGATAAAACAAAGTAGTCAGTGCAGACGGTAGAACAAAACTAGATTTTAGGATTGATCAATCATCATGAGCTCAAGTGCAACTAAGATTTACTAAAAAATTTGCAAGGTTTAGCTTTGATAAAATTGACAATGCATACAGGGCAAGGGCATACGAGGTCATGTACTTACTAATTGATGGAGACTTAGGTAGCACGTGCCTAAGTCTCACATTAAGTGGCATGGGATGCTCATTGGAATATTTATACAGGGTGGCTTTCCCATCTCAACAGCTAACTTTTGGGGGTAGGGTTCCCCATCCCACTTGAGCAAACATCACAATTATTTATGGTAATCAGAAGCAGTAAGCAGTAAACTTAACAATATTTAGGTTAGTATGAAATTATTCAGCCTTTGATGGTTTAGAAATAGACACTATGGCAACCAGTTTGATGATCAGGCAGACATTGTTTACGCTAACTTTTGGTCTCTACAGGGAAAATGAAATACGAATATGTTCTTCATTCTTATAAGTTAGTCCAGCCTCTTTGGACCTCAATTTACAGGTTCTGATAATTTTCAGAGCAAAATGGCACATTAGATTCTTTAGGTGCTGCTTTTATTGGCTTGTGGCGTCTACAGCACAGACAATAGGCTAGTGTGTGTTTCAAACTTCTCTGTAAAATTCAGGAGTGCTTTCCAGCAATATTTTCAAAGCAGGCTAGCTGAGTTTAGTTCAAGGAAGCCTCAGGTCAGGCCAATTGATGGTCCTAACAACAGGATATATATCAATGACCTACTGAACTATTCTTTTTTTTTTTTTTTTTTGGGGGGGGGGGGGTGGTAAAAGCTTACATGTCTGACTTTCGGCCCAACTGCTTCTGTGGCAGAATAACTTGCACTGAATGAGAGTCATTGGTGTTGGGTATTGGGTGGCTCATAATGGCAATTGCTCTTGCAACCCTGCCAACCTTCCTCACCTGTGGACACAGTTACAAATTTCAGTTAGAGAAAGATAGTGGATTCACCTTTCCCTTTATCAAGAGCATCACAGCTCCCCCTCCCCCTCCAAAAAAAAAAAAAAAAAAGAAAAGTTCAGTGCAATCATTTTATTCTAATTTGGGTTCCAGGTGTAAATGCAACTTGTTATAAATAGCCAGTCACACCGCTTAAATTGTTTGAACATAGTCAATAGGGCTTTGATTGGCAGTACCTTATTGGGCAAGTACGATGGATCACAGACAACTCTTTTGCACTTTGCAGTCTCCCCTTCAGATGTGACCCCAATGACCTTTCCCTCCTCATTAAATTCCACCTGGCATTCAGCCAAATTTAAAATCAGTTCCTCAAATAGTACTCGTATCATAAGATTGTCATCACACAGATCAAAATCACAGAGAAAAATTCAATAAAAACAAAAGCAGCTGAATGGACAAATGAAAGAATTGAGGGAACAGTACATTGTATTCATTAAATACATATGTTCATATACATTAGAGTCAGTTAACTAACATAACAACTTGACTAGCATAATCTCTAACTTCCTTAACTACCTAGCTACCCTCAGATGGCCCTCAAAGTGAGCGTGGATAAGAACAAACACTTTATCCCTAAAACTGATGGAAGGCCACTGCTAGAGTGTTAGTTTACAGTGGGCACAGAAAATCTCCAAAACTGGTGTCAGATTCTGTGGACAAAGAGGTTATTCACGTGGACAACTTCCTCCTAAATGCTGTCAGATTTCTTATTTTGTAGTTTAGTGTTCTCTGATGTACTGTCAACTTTCAAGGTTAATTAAGATGATGTGCTGTCAATAACCCATTTGCATAGCAGTTGTGTCATGAAATATATGCAAGAAATTTCAGTTTATGGAATGTCGGACATATTTCAGTTTCTAACTTGAGGAAATTCTACCAACGGCTTTATTAGTTAATGAAGTGAGATTCTTGCTTCATGAATTAATAAAGTTATTCCTTCTCTATGAGTTTCATGTTCGCTTATACTAAGTCTTGACAAAAGCACACAAACTAATAACGGAAGAGAGGTTTTGTGAGAACATATGCTGTCTAATCCTTGAAGGGCACAACTTGCAGCTTGCTTCCTTTACACTTTTCTTCTGACGAAATGAATATCCAGCTCCATATGCTCAGTCCTAGCATATAAAATGGCATTTTCTGTTTACACCACACATTGATTGTCATAGTAGGCAATAGGAGGTTGTAACCAGGAAATTCCAAGTTCTGATATCAAGGTCTGAACGTGAGCTATATCATCTATAGAAGGCCTAAATACTACTGTCTGATCCATAGAGTACCAAGCTACAGGGGTGTTCGGCCACCCCCATGGCCCCGCCCCCGGGGGGGGGGGGGGAAGACCCACACACACCCACGTCCAGAAGCAGACCTTTTATCATCAATGTCATAACCCCAGTCATGCGCTAGCTATATGTCATAAGCTTCAGGTCAGTTGATTTCCTAAAGATATCCCATAATCTCCTGTGCCAGCCAACAGCGACATATTGTACAGCAACAATAGACCTATAGACATTCAGATCTCTAATACCACGAAAGAATTCAAGCGATAGTGCACTGTACTAATTAGATGAATATGTTCATATACGCAAGGAATCAGTTAGCTTATCCTGCATAATAACTTGACTAACTAAATCTCCAACTTCTGTAACTACCTAACTATCAATACAAGATAAAAGGAATTTTATCTCACTTCAAGACCTATTCCACCCGGGGGGAAAAAAAAAAAAAAGCTTAATGAACTAAAGCAAATAGTAAAATTTATTTGCATCTAGCTGGTATTTCCATACATAATCTTTATAAGAATCATTAGAGTGTCTGTACCTTGCACTCAGGTTTGTTCAACATATATGTCCCGCCATAAACTGCACTAAGCCGTGCAAATGCCTGGAAATTAAAGATGATGCTAAATGAACATAAGCAAAATAAGTTCCACAATAAACTCAGGAAAAAACCAGAAGCCTGATGCTAGATAGAGAGATTAGAAGAGAATAATACAAGACCTGGGGAAGCTCTCCCAATCCGTACAAGGGATATATGTAAGGTGATCCTCCTTGAAAACGAGCTAAAGATTCTGCATATAGCTACAGATAGAGAAAACCAGAAAGAATCCTTAAAAACACACCGGACAAATAAAACTGTCAACAAAGAATTAATAACAACAGAAACAAAAGATCAGGCGTAAAATAATCCAAAAAACTCACCTTCATTCTCTTGACAGTGTCTAATGCTGGCTCATTCAAGTAGCGATCATCTCTATGAAGTGCCAACGCATGACCAATAAAGTCCACAGTGTTCTCATCGAGGCCATATTTTCTGCAAAGGGTCAACAAGGAAAACCAAAAAGTACATAAACTCTTCCATGACAAGGCTTTGCCCCTCATTATGAGGCTAAAGGACCTGGTGTAGGATGAAAGGAGAGTACAAAGATTTGAAAGGATGAGGGATAAACCGAGCAAAAGAGAAAGAAGGGTGCGTCAGGATGTGAGAGGAGAGCTTGGATAAACATCACTGAACAATATTAAACTACAAAAGTCACCCAGAATGCCAACTCATTAAAATAAAATAAATGAAAATGTTAAACTCTAATGTCAGTTATATTCTCAATAAAATAATCCTAATATTAACAAAATCCTATTTTCTATATTTATGTTCAATTCTGGTTCCTACTTTATCTTTCATAATCTCTTTCCACTTTATCGGGACCCCTATGACACACGCACTCATAATAGTTAACACACTAATAATTTCACAAATAAATACAAATTTAGGTTTGAATCAAGATTTCCAGATAGATGGGATAAGGAATTTGCACATTTGACACATAATTTAAATATTAAAAATAAAAAATAATTACAAAATAAGAGTATCAAGCATAAACTTTTTGACTGCGAAGTGTTACTAATGGTGTGCGGAGGTCATAGGGAGGGATAACCACAGAATTGCCATGACACTATGGTGGATGGGATCCCTGATGAATACCATAGTAAGGCATGGCAACCGGTAACACATACTGAAAGAAAATAAACATTCATGTTAAAGACGCTCTCTTGTAACATTAATAACCATATCGCCATATAAACACTGTTTTGCGTGAGAAAACTATATCACGGACAAATAAATGAGGTGCCATTTAAAAGTATTATATTCAGGACAGTAATTATTACTGATTTAATGGAACATCGTTATGCAAAAAATCAAGTCCACAAATTACAGTTTTAAATCAACTAATATTAAAAATGTATCTAACCATGTGCTGACAAGTAAATAAGTATATACATACGCTATCAGTTCTCTGGTAGTTACTCGTGTCAAGTCCATCCCTTCATGAGTTTTAGGATCGTTCTCATCATAATCTTGAACATAAATGAAAAATTTGCGTGCGCGACGTTTTTCAAATATACCCATAAGTGGAGATTTTAAGGCCTCCATGTCAGTTGCCGGTACCTTGTGAATCTATCACAGTGAAGGTTTCCACCAGTGAGGCAATTAATATTAATTCATATACATGGAATCAAAAGCAAAAATTTCTCCAGCATCATAAAAATGCAACACACCTTTCCTTTGTTATAGACAAAGCTGCCGTCCACAGCTTTAAAATAGAGATACTTTGTGACATCAGTATGTATGAGAACACGCACTAAAGTTCCATTAGCCATCATAAACTAATTAAAAATGGAACAACAAAGTTATGTCTGTGTGTTGAGAATACATCAGATCAACAAAAATGAATAGCAAATAAACAATCGAATGAAAAACCTTAGGGATCATATCCACGTTATAGTCCCTACTAGATCCCAAATGAGCCGGAGGCTTGTCATTTCCCCGGAACCTCTTCCAAAGCTGAAGACAAATCATCGAGTTTAAATGACAAGATCACAGAAAATTGCAGAAGGAGCTCAGCATATAGGATAGTTAAAATTAATGGACCTGTACAAGATTAAGCGATGTGGATTCTCCTCCATAATAGTCATTCCGGTCCATATGAAGGACCTGAACATCGAATATTATTTTCCAATTAGTTCCATCTCAATATATTCAGAGATGATGCTTTAGTTCAGAGAGTGGAAAAGACTGATGATAGGTTCAGCCGAGAGTCTAAGGATGCAATTACATAACAAGAGACATATTTTAGCTGCTGATAAATTTTACTAGCTATAACATATTCAAACGCAATAGAAACAATAGATCGCCGTAGAATCTTCAAAGTAGGTAGAATTTCGGTCTAGGATGCTGTTAAGCATCGGGATCTGAACAGTTAGAAAACCAACTGAAGTTGTCAGCTTGGATCTCAGACTTTTAACCATATCAAAAGGGAAAGGTACACTCATCGAATATAAACTAATTAATGAGTGTATAATAACAGTACAAAAGACCGTGAGTCTAAAGAACGTGAGAAAGCAAGAGGCAAGCATCTAAAAACCTTGAGACCATCGACGGAGAGAAGACCACTGAGAATGCATTCCTTAAGACCCGTGCCTAGGACTATAACATCATACTCTTCATCCATGGTGAATTGCAAATTCGAAGTCAAGCTCGGGGCTGAGAAATGAGAAGAACGACGGTTCAAGGGAAAAAGTTAGGGTTCACGGTGCTCTCCAATAAGTAATATATTTATAAATCTTTCATAATTTGCAGGGTCAGGGGAAGATACTTTCATAACCGAAGAGGGAAATGGATCCCCCCGCTTTGAAATACTCCTCCAGTCCTTATTATAAGACCCAATTTGATTTTTTATTTGATCCTAATTATAAGACCCAATCCATTTTCTCTCTTATATTTATACATTTTTTTCCAAGATAATCCTTCTAATAATGATAGTTTTAGCCAATATACTTAATTAGCAAGGATATTTTAGGAATAACAACACTTATTTATTATAAATAACCAACTTAATTTACTTCCTTAATCTCCTCAAATAAGTCAATTGGGTCTTATAATTAGGACCGGAGGAGTATTTTTTTGACCTGGCTTTGAAGTTTGAGACACTAGTGACTGGCTGCGAGAACTCTTTTTTTTTTTTTTTTTGGGACTGAGACTGGCTGCAAGTATTAAGTGTATCTGATAGAATGTCCTAGGGGTGTTTGGATAAAAACTAAATTATAGTTTCAGAAATACTTTTAGGGATTACGAAGTAAATATGTAGAGGAGGTTACCTCGTTTTGCGGAAAAGTGCTTCTGAAATCGCAGTTTTGAGAATGCCAAACACCCCTTTAGTAGATGAGGTGTTTTGAGGGAGAAAAAAATACTCCTCCAATCCTTAATATAAGACCTATTTAACTAATTTGATTAGATTAAGAAAGTTAGGTAAGTTAGTTAATTATAAGAAATGTGACACATTTTTCCTAAAACATCATAATCATCTCTCTTAATACCTCATCTCCCTCTTTTACTTGATTATGGTTGAGAGAGTATCCATAGGGATAATTTAGAGAAAACTGATAAATATAATAAATGGGTCTTATATTTAGAACCAAAACCAACTTAACAATTAGCTCCTATATTAAGGACCAGAGAAATAACTTATAAGTGTGATAACTCAGTTTATAAATTTGAAAGCTACTTATTATAGCTATTGATTAATCTGATTTATAGATCAAAAATTGTTTTTTAAGCACAATTATAAAAACACCTAAAACTTATTTATAACTTGTGCAAAAACAGCTTTTTGCAATTAAAAGATATTTTTGTTCTTATATTTATACTGTTCTTATGCTTCCCTCTTTATATTTTTTGTGCTGCCCAGTCAATTTTAGTTTTTTATTTTTAATATTCTTTTAAATAAAAATAATTTTCAACAGTTTTTATAATATTTTTATTTTTAATATTATTTTTTATTTTATATTTACATAAATTATGCAGATTATATTATTCAATATCTATGATTTCTAATTTAAATATGTTTTATTCATTAAATATAATTTTTTCTATTATAATAACTTAAAATTATTATATTTTGTAAATTTATATTTTTATATTTTTATTATTTAATAAAATTCATACTCATTTTGGTCATTCTGACAAACCAAACTTATTTATTCAATTATTAACCGAACAACTCTTTTACTTTACTAACTAATTTTTATAAAAGTCAATTTAAATACAAATCACGTTATCTAATTTTACTTTTCTAAAAATCAATTTAAAAATAGGTTAATTTTTCTAGCATTAGTCTAAAAAGACCCATTATTACAATTGCAATAAATAATCATTGCGATTACGTTCCGACACGCACATACACACACGCGAATCTCACGTTTGCGGTGCTAATCCGGACACAAAGATTCTGGTTCCGTAAATTTAGATACTGAAATTTTTATCCGCAAAATATTATTATTGATTACTCCGTAAATTTACATATAAATTTATTTTTATTTGTAATTTGTAAATTTGTAAATATGTCTAAATATTTTTATACATAAAATGATTTTTTTTTACCAGCTATACATAAAATGATTTGAACTCTTATTTCTTGTCTATCAGACTCATTCAGTCACTCCACTAACCCCTATCATTCGAATTCATTGCTGGTAAATATTAATTGAGCATACTTATTATAAAAAAACAAGTAAGTTTAATATTCAGTATCATGGATACGAAACTAAATTGTAATGAAATTCTATGGCATGTTTCGTTTAAAGGTCATGAAAAAATCAATCCTTTATTGTGTGTATCTTTACAGTATTATCGAATTTAATACTTTATGTTTATCTAACTTCTGTTTAACACAATCTACTCTCCTCTTTCTTATGCTAAGAGTAAGAGCTGATCAAGTGCTCTTTTGATTGCCTTCGCAAACATCCAGAGAAATTCGGTATCTCATTTCTTAATAGCATAGTAAAAACAAATAGAAAAATCAGACTTTGATTTATCAAAATTGGCATCCGAAATAAGTACATCGAAGCAATGCCATTTTTTAAATAAAAGGGCACAGCGCACAGCTGTTCTCAAGAATGAGATCTGGATTCTCCTGAATCTAAACGGTTCAGGGATGGCCAAGCCTTAGCAATCCCGTCTCTCCTCAATCCCTACGAATATATAATGTATAGACACGCATCACAATTGTCTCAGTCAAGGTAGAAGAGAGTTACAATCTTCCGCATGTTTTTTGCCTCCTGACAAGTTTCCATGAGCAACCTACTATCATGGAAAGCAAAGCAAATGACTTGCTGCACGTGCATAAGGATGTTCATATTGCATAACCTGAATTTGAAACATCAAAAGAATGTGTTACTCTCGCCAAAAGGGGCAAAGAGGGGAAGGCAGAGATAATGTGTCACTATTCATTCTACATAAAGGATAGGACGCTAGAAAATTAATTACAAGCAGAAAACAGTTGCAACTTGCCGAAACCTTATTCATCGAATTTATCAGGCTATAATCAGAATTTATCATATGATAAGACACCATTGACAAATAATTCCTAGAAAGTAACATCTAATTTTCAGCATTACCAATTTTCACATTAATACTGATCACTGATTTTTAGTGATGGCAATGCTGATAACTTGTTTCAATGTGATATCAGGAAAAGGCAAGAAACATATAAACCTGCTGGCCTCTATTAGAGGTAGATGGTCGTTGTGAGGCTTCTCTATCACATTTTTAACCTGCACAGCCAACGAAATCATTTAAATTACAGCCGCATGACTTTTATTTGAAAGCAAGGAGTTATTTTGAACCTAGATTAGAATAGTATCCCAAGCTCATGGAAGGGGGGAGGTTTTTTTTTTTTTTTTGGGGGGGGGGGGTGGTGACGTTTAATCTTAGAACAAACAAATAAGAAGACTAGTTTCCCGGAAACAAGTTTATCTACAGTAATCTAACAGTATGAGGAAGGAATTCTAGATCCGAGAGAAAAGAATTATCTTAGACAAGGGTGCTATCAAACAGCCACAATGGGCAGGTTCGGATTTGTGGCACAATGCATGTAATTGTAGTGCGTCAAGACCTGAAAATTGCTGTGGTGGACAGGAAATCGAAATTGGGCCAGTGCAGTTATATGAGCTACATGGATTAGGTGGGCAGGGTTGGTGACTCGTTGGAACCAAATATTGCTTACGCCAGGGACGACCAGACATATGCTAACATGTCAAACTTCAAAATGAAGAGCTGGATCTCCTGTACTGCAGGCACCTAGGCTATCCTAAGTAAGAATTAACAAGTGTTAATCTATACCATCCATAAATGTCTGTTTCATCCATTTTCATGGCTCCCTTTCCCTGCAAGAGAAATATTCCATGCCCCAGTAATATCCAAGTTGAAATTTTCAGCACATACAGATCGATCATCCATCCCACATGCTGAGAGAAAATTAAAAAAAAAAAAAAAAATCCATGCTGATACTTCGTTTGCCTAGACTTAATTGAATATTAATGCAGCAATTTAACACGCCGTGGTAAGAAAATATTACATTTTAATGTAGATTATTCAAAGTAAATATATAACTATATATAAATTTTAAATTTAACAAAAAGCCAAATAACTGATCGACACTTAATATGTTGGTGAGGAAGAGGCCTGCTGAACAATTTTGTATCTCAAGGTAACCATCAAATCCGGCCAAAGCTAACTTATATTCTAATTTTTCTTGGCACTCAGAAGTCAAAACAACAGAATGACAGACAATTTTATTCTTAGTAGCCCAAATTTTAGCATCTAAAGCTCCTATTAGGACAAAGAAACCACTCTCAAATAGCCATTGACCAAGTAACAAAGTGAGCTCCGACGACCACCTTATCCCCAAGAAAAAATAAATAAAACAAAAAAAACTCAACGTTGATAAATTAGGCATTTATCTGCATTCGTAAGAAATGAATAACAGCATGCATTGTGTGTATATCATTTGAGACTAGACTGAAGGGCCAGCAATCATTAACCCTGATGGATCAACTATCCAAATGAAGATGCTGTTCATGCCGTCCAAAGTCTTACCCCAAGAAAAGAAAAACAAAATTCAGGAGAAACCTTCATAATATCCTCATACTAATGTTCCAACAACTCTGAAAGAGATCATTCATAAACCCTCTAGGATCAGGAACTACAATTGGATACATGCTCCTAATAGCTGTTCTTTTCTTCGTCCTCAAAACGAGCTGACTTGCAGTAAATGGACTCCAATCTAACCCCAAAGAAACCGTTTATGATTAGAATAAGTTTCTTTTCTTTTAAAAAAAAAAATTCAGATAGAGGCCCCCTAGATTCTTTAGCTATCAATGATCTGGTCTCTAGCCAAATTGCTGAACGATCTTGATCTCCCAAATCAAACTCCTACCAGAGGCAATGACGGGGCACAATTTTTTTATATTTTATCCTATATTAATTCATGGTTTAAATGATATTTTGAGCTGAAATGGATTTTTTATGCATTATTACATTAATTGATTGATTTTGGCATTTTTCATAAAAATTGGGATTTTTGGGCGAAAATATGAATACTTTTGTGGTTTCCTATTTTTTGCTTGAATTTAATATTTCCTATTTCTTTAGATTTAATTCCCATATTTTTGGAAAGTTTTCCGATTTCTTGCCTTATTTTAGGTGCATATCTAGTATTTAATTTTGATATGGGTTATATTATATTTCAATATAATGCATTTAAATTTTTCTAGATCAGGGAAGAGCAAAATAGGAAATATAATAGTGCAAAACAATTTCTTGAAACTCAAAGACAATTCAATGACTAAGTTTAAATGGGGGCTTAAATCCCATACCTAAAAGCCCCTTTCTTCCCCTATAAACAGAAGCATTCCCTCATGAGACGGGGCTGCCACCTCCCCCTGCACTCATTAATCCTCATTTCATTTGTTCACTTATCACCCATCCTTCATTATTCCATCAATTTCACGCTGAGAGCTTGAGCTTACTTGGGAGACAATCTAGTATCGAGCTAACACTTGAAAATCATAAGGGAGTGATTCCATTTATCTTTTTAGTTCAAGAACTTGAGATTATTTACTTTTAAATAATTTTGAGTTGTATTCCCATGAGACAATTTAGTTCTAGATTGTCATTATTTTTATTCCTAAATTGGATTGATATTTGAATGATATTTGTGCTGAGATATTTGCTAGATTTTATGTTTATGAACCCTTGCATTATTAATTAAATTTATAATTGAGTTTTCATTATGGATTTAATTATTCAAATTGCAAATTTGGTTTTTGCCTCATAATTGTTCAATTAAGTAGGTAAATTGTCTTATTGTTTAATTAGATAATTTTAAACATAATTTCAAAAATTAATTCGGATAAATTGTTATTGGTTTTTTAAGTGTTTAATTAACTAACCTTATAACGTTATGAGTTTTCTAATGGTTTAAGTGTTTTTGAACTAGAGAGTTTCCCTTATTTCAAGTAAGTAATTAAACTAAGTAATTCCACTCTCTTGTTACTTCCCTTTTGAGCTATGAAAGTTAACTCTATGGAATCTTAAGTTGTTACCTTTACCATACTTGAAGAGAAACTTCTCACTTTTACTTTACCAATTTTCTTTGCTCTTTAGTTAATTTTCTTTATTTATCATTTTAATTTTTTCCTTTCAAAAAACTCCCCCCCAAAAATAACATTTGCATTCATTTAGTTTAGTTTCATTTTCCACATAGATTAGGCCATTTGCATATCGCATAGTTTTATTGCATTTAGATTTAGTGTTTTGCACTTTAGTTTAAGTCTATTCCACTGCATTATTCATCACATAGATTCATATCTAAAGAAAACACATAAATTACTCCTTAGGAGAACGACCTAGATTGCCACTATATTGCATTTATAGTTAGACCTAATTTAGTTGAGTGCTTTAGCAACATAGGCATCATCTAGCATCCAGTGGAAAAATCTTCGTTAGGATCTCATTCTTCAATTAAAACCTCCTCAAACTCATTCTTAAGATAAGCTGTCATTGCAAACATAGCTTCTCAAAGCAAACATTCATCCATCCCGTGAGTGATAACAGTTCATTACTATGGATAAAATGTTAAGAGACAGATATGCACTCACAACCACAGAAATAGAGACATAGAGCAACCAACGTTCAGTAGATAAAAATACGAAGAGGCTAAGAAAAATCACGAGTACAACAGTTGCACATTCTTGATTCATAATGAGAGGAAGCTGAAGTGTGAACTGAGTAAGCACAGACACTTAAAACTTACTTTCGATAATAACTCCTGACTCTCAGGAGGCTGCTTCTTTAAGCTTTGAGGCAAAATGACTGTAAGTAACTCTGGTTTCTCTGCCCTTAAAGCACCTCGAATAACAGCTGCATTAGTCCCAGATGCTCCAGATGTATATATGTGGTTTTTCTAATAACAAAATTTAAAAGCAACAAATGCACATGTAGTTGTAAGAAAGAGTCATGGAAATTATAAGCAAAATATGGTAAGAACATGTACTCCATCACCACGTCATGAGCTCTACAAGTATGTTATTCTCTTGTAAGAAACACCAGTGTGAAGTCATCTTACAGTTATAACCATGGCATAGCTAAGGATCTCAATTAGCTCCTGATGCATGAATCCCATGTTCCGTGTACCAAAAAATCCAATAGCTCTAGGTCCTTGCTGTTGAATGGCCAATAACTCCTGCCAAATATCAGATTGCAATTCAAGATATTGTGCAACTAAACTTGTAAAATTATAGTTTAAAGTTGCAATTTTAATTTCGAATTAAGAATATTTTTTAGCTGCTTCAAAAAGCAATTTCAAAATTTAAAAAAGACAATGCTGGTCCGTCTAAATACTTTAAATACAGTACGTCACAGAAGAACGAACCCTGGTTATAAGTAGACAATTGTATTAATATGATTTTCCAAAGCTTAGAGGCTTAAAACAGAGACAGAGAGACTTTAAATATTGAATGCAGCTGCATGATAATGCATACCTGTAGATAATCAACATCAGGAACAGGCTTGAACTCTGATGCCAAAACTGCCCCTGAGCCTTCCACTACAGATTGGGCCTGTGTTGGAATTTGTATACCTACTTCATCGGAACCAAACATGCATACCACATTCTCCATTCTCCTGCCATGTTTGTCCTGATGTCTCTTCATATCTCCAAAAAGCCACTATACCATAAAAAAGAGTCCCTGGTACTAAAAATTAGCGAAAAACAACTACCCACAAGGAGAAGTTATCGTACAAGATTAAGATTGCATGAGTTCTTGTTAAATGGCCATACATACATATATACATACCAACGTACACGCACATGCACAGAGCAAATTAGCAACTATAAAAAGAAAAAAATGACGGGATAAATCAGCTTAATGAAAAGGGCTGAGTCATACCATAATCAAAAACCATATGATGACGCGGCGCTACTTAACTCACCAAAAACTAACTGCATAAGGCCATCTAGCCGACACTCAAGTGTCGCCAGATAAACATTCCTGGGCAAATTCTTGGCTTAACAAATTACCAATCTGAATGAAATGTTCATAAAGCCTCAACATGCGACTAAGTTAAAGTCTTCATTTCAAAAAATCCCATTTGAAATTTTGAAAATCTGGAATAGCCATATCAGTTGTTCCGTTAATACATCTAGGTTGCTGCTGACTATAGGCAGGATTCAATGCAGGGCTACAAATTAGACTGATCAATCTATACTACAATCCTCTGCTCTGCACTTGCTAATTTAAATTAAATCCAACTCCAGAAGCCTCCTGAACCTTTCCGACATCCGTACAAATCAATATGCTACAAAATATATGAAGATTTGAAGCAGAATAAGCCTCATCGTTATAGGAAAAAATAAATTATTTAGTAACCCTTCGTACAACATTCTATCATCGGACAGTAAGACCAACGAAGCGACAAATATATCAGCCTAAACATGCCAACTCATTCAAAACAAAGAGGGGGGAGTTTTTGAAAGCACGACATTAGATGGGGATAGATACCGTTCGTCTGGACAGAAATCCTCTGGCCCGCCGTAGACGTCCGTGCTGAGACGGAGAGAAGAAGTTACAGCCATTAAAATTAGGGTTTCCAGTGCAAAGTAATTCAAACGATTTCCATGAGGAATCTAAGTAGGGATAGG
The DNA here is from genome assembly GCF_004799145.2 of Neltuma alba. NCBI lineage: Eukaryota > Viridiplantae > Streptophyta > Magnoliopsida > Fabales > Fabaceae > Neltuma > Neltuma alba. The sequence goes on along the minus strand of NW_021634870.1, from coordinate 47,478 downwards.
AAGTAACGGTGGTAGGAGTTAGAGGCAATTGCAAGGTTGTAGTCATTCCTCCTTCCCGGCTTTTCGATTCTCCGCCTCGATTTCCCTAAAACTTCTTTTCTGGGTCAGCCCTCTTTAATTCCACGCCTTTCTCCTTTAGGCCGAAAAAGAAAACAAAAAATAACAATGAGAACAAACGCCTTTTCTCCATGTCAACCCAAAAAGAAAAACAACGGGGAGAAGAAAGGGAAGGGGGAAAAAAGAGCACATAAAAACGAAAATAAAATCTTGTCTCCATCACAATCATTTTTTTAAGATTAATAATGAGTTAAAGGGTAATTTTCATCCTAAACTATCTCATAAGAAGTATTGTGGCGTTCTAAATTATTTATTAAAATCGTATTAATATTACTTCTTGGATGGATAATGCATTGACCATTAATTTTGATGTAAAAGGTATTTTTATTTTTAAAGTATTCATTAAAGGATGACTAATATTTTAAATGTGGAGCATTTGTGGTTCATATTTTTTTACCAAAATATGCCACATGACGAACTAACTAGGTATTTATTAATAAAAAAATTATAATAATCAACAGTGACATTGTCAAATATTACAGGCAAAAAGTCTTTTCACTTTTCTTTTTCTTTATTTTCATTCACTTCTCATCTCAACCATTAAGATTAAAAGTTTAATGATTTAGATTTTATGCTTTTGAAAATAATTTTATAAAGTATTTTTTATTATTGTTTTAAATTATACTGACTAAAATTTAGTAATTTTATTTGATTTTATTTATTTTTTTTTAAATTTTAACATTTTATTCATAATTTTATAAATATAAAATCTGAACTGTTAAAATTTTAATCTCATGGCTGAAATGAGAAGTGGATGAAAATAGGGAGAGAAAAAAAAGAAGTGGAAAGACTCTTATCCCAATATCACAATGCAATTCAAGTGGAATTATCCCCAAACAAATTCAAAGAAAAACCCACATTTTCATTCTCAAGTAACTGAAAAGGTAAGCCAAGTTCGATCTACTTTCAATCGTATGACTCCAAATCACATCAAAATCCAATACTGTATTTCATCATTAATATAAGAATTTATTTGAAATTAAATTTGGTTATAAATATTAAATGTCATTTTTTTTAAATTTAATTTTTTTTAAATATCTCTATTAATTATAATAAGTTCTCACTTCTCATCAACAAATAATTTTAATGTGCAAGATTAAAGAAAATAATTTTACACAAACAATTAACATAACTAATTTTTTTAATATCCCTAAATCAATTATTTATTTCTTATACTAAACATTGGATGTAATATAATAATGAAATAAAACCAAAATCCAAACTCAAAAATGAAGATAACATTTTACTTCACCTTAATTGAAAAAATCAAAGGGCTTCAAAACAAGCAGTCCAAAGATAGATAGCTTTTATAAACTTTGATGATACCATCAATATACTTTGGGGGGTGTTTGGATGAAATCAAACCATAATTTGAAGAATAGCTTCTACAGAATAGATTCTTGAGAGAATAAATTTTATGAAAAATAGATTTTGTAAAAAAGTAATTATGATAAAATGAGAGTGTTTAGATAGTTGTTATCAGAAGCACTTTTTATATGTGCAAATTACTAAAAAAAAGTATAAGTTAATATGATAATTACATAAAATATAGATTTTATAATATATTTTAATTTAAAGGACTAAAATTGTAAATAAATATTTTTTACAAATAGAAAAATATTATTTTAGTTTAAAGATTATACATATGAAATACCATGATATTTTTTACAAAATTAAATAAACACACATAAAAAAGGTCTGTTTGATGTTAGGGCCTTGTTATTGTCCGATCCTCCGATTAAGATTGTGTAAGCTATTGGGGCATTATGATTATATTCCTCTCTAGCAAGAGATGGGAAATATGTGATTTGGTTAATCGGAGAGTTTGGAAAAGGCCAATCACACAAGGACTTATTATTATATTGTGTAGCTTAGCCTATTGCTTTAGTCTCAGGGAATAAGATGAATATTAAATACTACATATAATACTTATTAGTTAAGTTGGTTATTTTTCACAAATGTGTGTTGGTTTTCTAAATTATCATTTTCAATTATGTGTACTAGGTGATTGAAATTATTTGTTGGTGAGAACTTTTTTACAATCAACAGGAAAATTTTGAGAAAATATAAGGGACAAATTAGATTGAGGTCTTATATTTAGAGTGTGTTTGGGTGACACCCCAAACCATGGTTTGGGGTGTCAATCACCCAAACACTCCCTCTAAAAACCAAAACCATGGTTTTGGGTCAAAATCATGGTTTTGACTCCAAAACCATGGTTTTGGAAAAAGCAAAATTTTTTTGTTTTTGGAGAAAAAAGGGAGAGTGTGAGAGCCTATATGATATATATCTTGTTATTTTTTTTATAAACATATTTTTTGATAAACATATTTAATCTTATATTTTATAAATATATATACACATTAATTATTTATTAATTATATTATCTTATGTATTATTAATTATGTTGGTAAAAAATATATTATTAACAATTTTAGTCCTTCAAATTAAAATATATCATAAAATCTATTTTTTCTGTAATTATCATATTAACTTATGTCTTTTTTTTAGTAATTTGTATATATAAAAAGTACTTCTGATAACAACTATCCAAACACTCTCACTTCTCATAATCACTTTTTTACAAAATCTATTCTTTACAGAATCTATTCTCCCCAGAATCTATTCTCCAGAATCACTTTTCCAAAGGACGGTTTGGTTTCATCCAAACACACCCTTAGAACCAAACCTAAGCTCCCAATTAGTCCTTCTGTTAAAACTTGGAAGTAGCGTGATATATTCTTGCGTACATGATTTTGAAATGTCCAAGAATGATTATGTTTATTGAAGTTTGATGCCCAATTTACTAGCTTACACGCACATATATAACAGATGGGTGTTACTCATAATTATTTTGGGGCGGGGGTTTGAAGATTTAAAACGGCTTTATAAAATTACGTCATGTGCAAATTTAATGAATGTTTTCAGTGAGTTCAAAACGCATGATGGAATATATGTTGTCATAATGTCAAATGTTTCATTACATCATACAAATACCAAAAATTGAGGAAGGCATCTCCCTAGTCCCTACCCTCAATATGATGCGACTTTGCCACTACCTATCCTAAGATGAATAACTACATTGATCAAAGTGAATTGAGTATTTACATCATGAACAACAACCTAAGTTCACCTAATAAAGGAAAATTGCCTTGGATGTTTCCCGACTTTCTTCGGTCAGTTTTTTCCTCTGATGATGTTCTTATTTATGTTGCTTATCATCCATCATGGATTTTTGAAATTATACAGATGATCAATCAAATCACGTGAAAATCGTATAAAAGCCTTGTCTAGACATTCATCCCTCCTTGGTTTCTTCTCCCACTGCTAGATTTTGTGTCAGCTCGAATTGTTATCGCAGATAAGCATGAACGTACACGAATCCTTTGACTATAAGTTTTATTTGAAAAACTACCTTGGACATGAACAACCAAAATCACTTCCTTATATCGGGCGTCTTCACTCCATAATTTCTGTGGTATTCCGTCTACAGATACTTCCAATGAATGAAGTTCCTCATTACGTACTGATACCTCTATATTTTGCTCTGGTTTGATTATGCCAGCAGCTGGAGTGACCTATTTACATAGTTTACAAAATGACATTATTTTTAATAGACAAATCAATGGAAACCAAGCATATGATGTGTATTAAGGTTATGAATCATAAGTATTTGACATTCCATGTAAAGAATAGATAAATGCCCTTCCTCTCCTTTATACATAATGATTCGTTTGTATCCTATTTTCTCTTCTTCGTCATAATTAATAATTGCGTGATAGCTAGAAAGCACTCCATGCTTCTCAAACTCTATGTATTACTAGAGAAATATTCTTAACAAATATTTTATTTTTATTTGTGAAAAAATTCTCATTAAAAATCAAGCCGGGGAACAATAGCCATGCTTATAATTATTGAGATGAAAAAATTTGATGAACACATAATTATAAATTAATAAGATTGTAATAAAATGCATACTTGCGGAGTAAAATATAGTCAACCATACATTATTAATAGCGTGGAAGGCAATTCCACTCAGAACTCATGCTTATTTTATAGAGCATGGCATATTTCTAGGGCAGCTCTCGTAGAGAAACTCGTCATTTATATGTGTGCCCACGAAACGCTGTATCTTTTGACCAGTATTTGTTAATTAATTTAAAACTAATTAAAACATCTAAATGAGACATACTATTACAATTTCTAATATGGTTATAAAAATCTCCATTAAGATAAATTTTAGGGTGTCATATATGTGCTAGACATGCATGATTTTTAGAATGACTCAACTAAACGGGCTATTTTCTCTCAAATTTTCAGAAATTGAATATCAAAAATAAATTTTATTGGCATCATTTTTACGCACAACAGAGCCACCAAGTTAGCCAAGACTTCTCGTATGCAATAAAGATCATATTCATTTTTCTTGGACAACTTTCAAAACCAAAACATACAAACATAAATAATAAAGTGAAACATAAACAGCACATACCTCAAGCCACCTAGGAAAGCCGAAGGCACCTCTTGGATTGCAAGTAGGCGCTTCTTCACTGGCTGTCACCGTATGCTGGCGTTCACAAGTGATCTTATATATAGCCTTCTCCTTCATACTTTTATTCGTTATATGGAGAAATGACATCTCCTGATTTTCAAGGACTATGTTGCTCGGGCTCACGATGGTTTCTGGAACACAATTCAAGCCTTCAAGCATGGATTTTATTTTCTCATTTGATGTCATGATTTTCCCTAATTCCTTTCTCCTTATTGATCTATCAACACGAGCAATTTTCAGATTGAATTTACATCGGACAGGTTTGTGATCACTATCATTCACATCCATGCATGCGTCATACCTGGCAATTGATTGCTAATTAATTAAGATGACAGCTTGAAGTGGAAAAATGATGATAGAAAGCGAAAGATGACCATATGTGACATACTGTACAATTGATGACACAACAGGACACTCTAAATTGCACTCGGATGTTGGAGCAGACCGCGTATCACGATACATTACTCTGTCACACCATGCGGGGATTCGCCTTTTCTCTCCAGAATCATATCCTTAAAAAAATATTAAGAAGTGACGTTGTCAATTAAATCCCACCAATGAAGGAAAATCTTTCACTCGATGACGTATCTATAACAAATTAATTCAATGACGTTATTTTTTTTTTTTACATACAGATATTTTTTTTAAAGTATAATTCAGAGTACTTTCAAAATATTTTGGGTTTAAAATTAATTTATGTTGAGTGAGGAGCTTTAAAGTTAAAGCTTTTTTAACAAGTATGTTTTCCTTTTTTACAGAGTGAGACTGCCTACCATCTCAATTGAAAACTTTGTCGGTAGATATTTCAAGTATATATATACAATTAAACGTAGATGTTATATATAACAATATTGTAGGTTTGGTATTGGACTATTGGTCAACTTTATTAGGTTAGCTATTACTTTAGTCTACATCCTTTGATGTTAATATCAGTTTAGTATAGCTGTACAATTCACGGAAAACTCTTACCCATTAAGAGCCACTGATATTTACGTGATTTGTACTATGAATCAAAGATAGTAATTAATATATATTGAACTAATGAGAGACAATCCACCAGAGAGAGCACACCCCTGAATACCCGATGATCAAATAAAATTGTCCTTTTACCCAAAAAAAACTCTTAAATCTAGTTTTTTGTATGCTTAGACCAGATTTGCCACAAAAATACTCTTTCGGTTCTTAATTAACTAATTTAAATATATTAAAGATATTAATTAAATTAGTTAATATGATATATTTTTTCAAAAATACCCAAGTATCTTTCTTAATTTTCTCTCTCCTTTTCATATTTAATTATTGTTAGGAGAATATCTACAGAGTTAATCTAGAAAAAAATTATGTGAAATAGTTTTTATATATAAGATCAATATTAACTCCCTAATTAGCTCTTATATTAAGGATTAAAGGATTATGTCGCTAGCTATCATGTTTATGGCTTGAAGCATTTTTGTATTTTATTTTTTCATCTATTAATGATTGCTGTTTTTAAACTTACGATGTATTGCAAACAAAGCAAGCGATGAAAAATGTGGCTCATCAAGAAAGGAATTTCTTTCCACCACCAAAAAGGTAGACCACAATGATGTATCATGAAAACTAAAACTATCTTTGAACTAATTAGAAGATATAACGTGGAATTAAACTAAATATAAAATCAAGCTATCGAAGCCAACAGGAGTATTTATAGTGTGTCAAATGTTTACCTGCAAGACCTGCTTTATGCCTCTCAAATTTATAAGTGGGAGGAAATTTGATCAGTGCCTCTCGCATTCCTTGGAAAACTTTTCCAGCTTTCATCTCTTTCCTAAGTTGATCCTTTTCTCTAAGCCAGTCAAAGCATCTTTGTGAAACAAAATCCCTAGCTTCATCATAAGATATACCAAATAGTCGATAGTTGAAATCACCGAAGAAGACCACCATATCTGCCTCAGATAATTCTGGCCTCGCTTCTTCGGTGTTGAAACCCATAGCCTATACACGCATGGCACAATGAAGCTTTAACAATTGTTATTAAAATGACAGTGGTGCAATTAATTACATATAAACAACTATGCAATAATGCAAAATTAATCTCACATTTGCACCACGAAGCATTTGAGTAGCAGTTGAGGCACCAGCTGTAGAGAGGAGAAGGCGAAAGAATAAAATCAACAATATAATTTCATACAAGGCAAGAAAGTAAGCCAATAAACAAGTATAGTTCACCATACCAGCTGTAGCGGTTGATGATCGACTAAAGACCATGTTTCGATAAATGTGATCAAAATCAGCATTTCGCCGATTCACTGCTTCCAAATGTGCGGCTAAGTGACAATTCACAAAGCACATTATTCTGTCATAGACTCTGATTCTCAAACCCACACCTCCCTGTGCGGTCAATTTAACAATATGAGTAGCAATTTGATAAAAGAGAAAAGGAATTTTTGCATATCCATGTAGAGTTACAAAATTCCCTCGTTTTTTGTCCTACAGACATGGAATCGTTTTAATGGTTTATTTTGATTTTATATTATAAAATATCTTCCAATTTAATACCACTAATTTTCCCATGAAACTTCAAAGATGCGCCTTTAAAAAAGAATTGCAACAATCCACTCTAAACCATATGATTGAATGAAGGCCTTCATTCAATACCACTAAGTTTCCCTCGCGATCGAACAAATAATTGATTTATTTAAATATTTAAGTTGTAGAATTCAAAGAAGATCAATTGTAACATAAACAAACAAATACCACTTTGATCTCAAATATATATCGCATGTAAGAAAAAAGTTTTAGTTCACTTGTAATGTATTTAATGTCTATTCTTTTAATTTTACTCTTATATAATTTTTGTTGAAACAGAGAAAAAGGGAGATGGGAAAATAATTTATAAACACAGAGAAAGAGAAAATTTTAATAAGAGTAAACTTGAAAATTTTTTAAATTGTCACATGATAAGTGGATTTTGGAATTTGACAATTTATTTTAATACTCGATAGTAAAGGATTAAATGTTTTTTGGGTCAAATTTCAGAATGTCAATGTCAAATTTAAAATATTAGTATCAAATTATTGGAGGACTTTTAATTCTTTATTGGAATCCCAGAATCTATCTGATCTGTTGATCTTAAACTAAAATTAAATTTATGTTTTGTTCTCAAACAGTGTTACTCTCTCTTTCCAAAATTGAACTTATCATCCTATGAAAAACAAATCGAACTTATCATTGAATTGGCCTAGACATTAGTTTAACAATTACTGGTTGAATAATCGTCATTAGATTGGTGAAAATTAAGTGAATATGTTTTTAAATTTATAATTATAATATCATAAATGCAATAAATAAACATAACATTAATGAAATATATTCTTTTTAACAAATAAAATACGAAAAAGTCAGAAAGTCTATCTCAACAGCATAATTTGTCTCAGTATAGAAGTACTATAGTAGTATCTGCTACCTCTGAATGCTTAGCATAAGAACTAGTTAGGAATCATATTTGGTCATAAATATAAGATATTAATACATTGTATCTCTTAAATTTGTAATTCGTTCTCTAAAATATCTCTATTTATTCCATATACTAAAAATGTTTCTATCTAAGAGTGATAATAATTAAAAGGATACTTTAAGAAATTCAACTTATATATATTACGAATAATAAACTTAACAAACTTTCTTAATCTACGTACTTAAATTAATTTAGTAGCTCTTATATTGAAGATCGGATGTAGTATTTTTTTAACTGGTCTTGTTAGTTTTTGGTTTGAATTTTATTTTATGTTGGATTTTTGGTTGAATTGCCTGGCTTGTGTTTAAAAACATGGGGATAAATTAATATCACCTAATATTGACACCAAGGAATGTATTATCTTGTCAGGTAGGTAGTTGGCAAAATTACACAAACCTTGTTACCAATTGTTCGTCCAAAGCCACACGGAACTGCTGCAGCATCAATATCTCCGACATGCGTTCTAAGATTTTTTCGCACCCTACATGAGGAACTTTAGCTAATAATTATATTGATTAACCTCAATATTTCACATAGACAAATTGGCAATCACTCACCAAAGAGATATGAGCAAGCCAGCAAGCTGTCTCGAACCCATGCGTTCAAAAGCTTTTCCTTCTTCTAAGGCCTTTCCAATTGTATCTAGCCACCATTGCCCCACCGAACTTCCTTCAAGTCCTACCTACAATTGGTACGCAACATTTAACATGATGGATATAAATTGTCTCCAATAATTGTTGAAATATACAAATGAATCTTAAAATAAAATTAAATTAATGGAGAAAGGAGAGAAAATTGTATCAAGAGGATAGAAAAATATGAGAGTATGTCGCCGTATGAAATGCATATATAAATATTAAATAGAAAAGCGTAATAACATGCTAAGGACATTCTTTCAAGTTCAATCTTAATTAACTAATCCGTTGGTTTATATCTCTTATAGATTCTATTCATATATTTTTTTCTTGTAAGAGTGCTTTCAACAATTTAACCAGTCACCACTCTATTAGAGTTTGATTTCCAATTCTGATTGTAGTAAAAAAACTACTATTGACATCTAATTAATCAAGGGTCAGATACATCAACATATGAATGACGTCTTACAGTTTCTTTTGCTGCAGACATTGCAAGAAAACCTGCACCCATTTCTACTTCTTGCAAACCAACAACAACAATGCCTACATCTGATATGGTAGATCCCAGCCATGATGTAAGAGATTCCTGAGAAGTTCTACCTTGCCCGACATTCCATGTGCCAATCAAAATTCTGACATTGTGCCGCCTTGTGTAAATAAGTTCTTTTTCAGCCAATTCTGATCTTATAATGTTATCAATAGGACCTGGTGAAGCAATGAGCCATCCCCGTATGCCGCCATGAGTAGCCAAGCTAAAGACATGTTGGTTGCCAACAGCTAATCCAATCACAGGGCTATTATGAGCGACCCATCCGGCAATTAGATTGCCTTCAAGGTCCAGTACTTGGATGATACCACTCACGTAACCTACATATATCCGTGTTCCAAATGTGCAGAAGCATTGGACTGCACAAGGATGGTGATTAAAATCTTGCACACGAGTCCCATTTGCATCCCACTGCACTAGCAAGCCATTTGTACATCCACTCCAAACCGATCCATCACTTGTTTGTACAATAGTTTCTATTCGTTTAGCCTCTTCTACAAACGCCCCAGCTCCCTTTGTTGCAACTCGACGGACAGCGTCTGCTGCTCCTATTATGGCATTACGTGATCGTTGTAGGAAGCTAGTCCCTTGAGATTTCTCTTTTTTGGAGGATGTAGATGCAAACTTAACCTTCATTTCATCTTCTATTGCTTGATCTTGCTGCACAGGCGATACGTCAACTCGGTTCTCTACTTGACCATCAATGTTAAATACTTTTAGAAGGTCTTTCGTACGGGCATCCCTGCAAATAAAGATTGATTCTCTAGTTACTCAATTGGGTGATGTGAGAGATATGACTAGTTAAGTAATGCTGATTAGTTAAGTAATACTGACGAATATTCTTATGATAAACTTGGATTAGAAGTCACCACAAAATTTCCCTAACACCAAAGAAAATTTTTATTATCATATTTTTCCACATCTACCTCAAAAATACAATGTCATTGGGACATAAAGTTTACCATAGTGAGAAGGACATAGGACTTGTGCACCAAACCCTAGCTTTAACATTGTCTGATAGCAAACACTTCACCTCTTGAGAAGATAAACTACAGACACCATTTACAGTGACTTGACTTCTAAGATCTATGTATGACCTCTCCACTAGTAAGGTTGCCATGTGCTTTTCTTCTGGAGAAAGGGAAAGAGACTTTTCAATGGACTCCCATGGCCAAATCTTTATGACACCCCCTTCTGATCCTGTCCAGATATCACCTACCCACCAAAGCAACATGGAGCACTTAGTTAAAATAACTAAAGTAAATATGTTAACTGTCATAAACAAATGCGATATAGCTAGCGAACTTTCTTTTCATTTCTTTTTTTTAAAACTATCCTTCATGATATATGTGCTTCCAATTGTCAAATCCAATAATTGTAGGAGAAGAAAAATGAGAAATTTAGCCTTACCATAGGAACTTATGACCATGGCATGAACGGGACCCTTGTGTGCTTGCCATGAAAGACCTTCCTTAAAGGCGTTACCAAAGGACTGATCCATTTTCCAAGACCTAATCTTTCCATCCTTATGCCCACTCCACATCAACCTATTTCCATGGTCAGCTGCCAAACATACGATTGGAGAGGTGTCTGCTGATTCATAAAACGGTACCGCGTCCTCATCACCCCTTCTTACTCTTCCACCGAGACCACAACCAGATTTATAGGCATTATGAAACTCCCACACCCTTAACCCACTTTCTTGCCCAGCCCACAATTGTGATTCTGCACAAGCAATGTTCCTAAGGAATTTCCCTGCTTGCGTCTCCCTTAATGGATGTGGTCTTAACTCGAGGTAAGGCGGTCGACCTGGATGAACAGCTGAACGGATCGGCACCTTGAATATCCCTATTCCACCGCCGTTCCCAATGAATTCCGGTAGAGGTTGGCATTGTAACAAGTCATCGACATTTCCACCGCTGTCAATAGTCTGCGACGTGTAATTATCACCGCCTGCAATAGTATGGTTATTGGATGAGTCGGGGAAAAAGTCGTCGTCGTCCTCGTACGAGTTGTAAAAGGAGCCGATATTGATGGGTATTCGTTTCTCATCTAGACTATGTTTACGAAGTTGTTGATGGGAGTTTTGAGTGGAGGTGAACCGCAATTGCTGGCTATAAGAATGGGCTTTCCGATGAGGAGGAAGAGTGCTCAATCCGGCCAAGACCTCCCTATCATCATCTTCAATTCGCTCATCCATGACTACTATTGGATGATAACCATAAGTTGTTCATAATTAGAGAACGAAGGAGTGGTATCTAAACAAAAATTAGGAGAACGAAAATGGAAATGAGATCTACAGAAGAGAGCCAAAATAAAGAAGGAGAAAAAAGTTTGAAGGGAGTTCCGAGAGATGGGGAAGTACATAAGGTAAATAAGCGGGAAGCAAGGCTAGGCATACTCGATGCTTACGGATAGAAATAATTTCAATTTTTTTATGAATTCCATATATAATTAGAACACCAACGTGAAAACTAAAAAGCTTAAGAAAATAAGGTCAAGAGATAATTTCATACTCTTATTAAAAGTTAAAACTAGTGTTTGACTTGTGAAATTCACATTGGAAAGGGATTATTAACAATAAGTAAAATTGAAATATTTACAGTTTTAATCACCTCCTATCAAAACAGTATCCATGCATGTGTGCGCACGGCATGAAGGTCAAAAATAATAAATAAAGTTAAAAATGAAATAAAGTATTATAAATACTTTGTGTGGAAGAGAGCCCGTGGAGAGAGAAATGGACATGAAACATGCAGCTCCAAACTATTTAGTTGCGTGTGTAAAGGGCAATTTTGTTGAATTTTCCCGCATCGTTCTCTTGCAAACACAATTTGCTATAGACTTTTATGTCTAAAATATTCATAATGAATTTAATACACTATCTACTCATATATGCGTGTGTATATAAATATAGTTTCTAGCAGACGTGCAAGCAGAATGCGCCATGGGGCAACCCTCCCAGTGTACAACACAATCAGATAAGTGATTCATTATTGTTCTTAATAAAATAAATATACAGTGTTATGATATTTGAAATTAAAAATGTTGATTTTTATAATAAGATTAAAACTTCTGGCGAAAAGAATAATAATAAGATTAAAACTTATTGCAAACGGACAGGAATTTATTATCATTCTCCCCAGGTAAGCAAAAAGAAATATTACGAGAGAGAAATAATTACTACACATTTTTAATATAAGAGTTGGTTTAACTTTTAATTTGATTCTGAATATAAGAATACAAAATCTCAATCCATTTTATTTCTTATACTTATCTATTTTTTAAAGAAAGTTATTGTAGTAGTTACACATGTTAAATGTTTCATCAAATGGTAGTTTTAGCTAACACATATAATTAGTAGGGATGTTTTAGAAAAGATAACACATATTTATTGCAAATGACTAACTAAATAATTTTTTTAATCTACCTAAATTAATCAACTGGCTTTTATATTAAAGATCAGAGTTACTATTATATAAGCACACATAAGGAAAACGAAATATCAAGTATTGTATTCACTATTGTCAAACTTGTGAGTTGACTTTCCGAGTTTAATGTTTTTACATTTTCAGCTGACAAAATCACGTCGACTCATTCTTAAACTCGTGATAACTGTAAACTCAGTTAAACTTACGAGTTCATTTACCGAGTTTATCGTTTTTACGTTTTTAGCTCACAAAATCTTATTAACTCGCTCTTAAACTCGTGCTTAATTTTTAAATTTGATTATGTTTAGTGAGTTTATATATGGTTTTTATGAAAATTTCTTTGTTGAATATGATATATTATGAACATTGATAGATATAATTTTAATTATTTAAATTTTAAATATATTTAAATAAAATTTTCTCATTTTTATATATTAATTATTTGATTTTATACTTTTAATATCAGTTTATTAATACAAATAAACTCTTACGAGTTCATGATCTGCGTTTACGATCTAAGTTTATATCATTATCACGAGTTTGTTTAAACTCACAAGTTTGACAACCTTGATTGCATTTTTTAGATAACAATAATTTGTAAAATAAAAAAAGAGAAAATTGGGATAAAGCCCTTATTAAAAAATTAATTGGCAATTTTTTGAGACTTAACTTTTGCAACTTAATTTCATGGCATTCATGTTTTGTTGTGTGTAATTCATCTTCACTTCTATCATATATTCCTTGTATCTAATCTATAATCTCTTCTGCGTAAATAATCTTTTTTTATAGTAATTAGTTTTTTACCTCTAAATAATATTTTGTGCAAACTATTTTTTTATATCTAGTTTAACTTCTCCTATATGTAATTTATTTTCTATTATGAAATTTATCATCCTAATTCTCATGAATAATTTGCCAATTAATTTTTTAATAAGGAATTTATTCTATTTTTTTTGGAAAAAAAACTCAAATAACAAGGACTACATCCCTAACTCCCTGCCCCAAATTTCCCCGTAAATCAATTCAGCTTTCATTAAAACAAAAAGTTAAAATGTAAATTTTTTCTGAAAATTTTCACTCAGAAATTTTGGATATCGAAAAAAATTTTTCAGTAAATTTGTCCCTAAAATTTAAAATCATATCAATATTTTCTCCTATTGCAAAACAATTAAGGTGGACCATTAGAATAATTACGTTGACAGTAATATTTTTAATAATAAGTGATAATATTACTATAATTCTAAACTTCTAAAATAAATTTGTTCTAAAAAATTTTTTTAAGTAAAAATTTTCAGAATAAATTTATACTCTAACTAACCGAAGAAAACATCCCCGGATGCGAGGAGAGCACCAGCTTTCCATGAGCCATATAGTTCCCTCGTTCCGAATTTTGTATTTACCCCCGGTGCTCACCAATATCCAAAACGAAAGTACTTACCGCCGGTAGGGCATTTCCTCCCTTCTGTGCAATCGTCGTCGTTGGATCGACGCTATGCAATCTCCAAGAGTCAAAATGAGAAAGGAACTTCTCAGATCCTCTTTGTTCTTCTTCACTGCCAACGCACCTTCGGGGAATCAGTTGAAAACCTTCCTCAGGAACATTTCCTACAAAGCTTCTCTTTTTAATGCAATTGCTGACCCTACTTCTTCTAATTCTAAACCTTCTGATTCTGATTCGACGAACCCCAAGACATCTCTGCCTGTTATTGATGCGAGCTCATCTAACCGCAAACCCATTAGTTTATGGCCGGGCATGTACCATTCACCTGCCACACAGGCTCTGTGGGAAGCAAGATCCACTATCTTTGAAAAGAATGCTCCTGTGCCTTCACAATTGCATCTCGTTGCCAAAGCTCCTTCCCAGAGCAGGACGAGTATTTTTTACAAATTCTCTTCTGACTACGTGCTCAGAGAGCAGTACAAGAACCCCTGGAATCAAATTAGGATGGGGAAGTTGGTCGAGGACCTTGATGCTCTAGCCGGAACCATTGCATTTAAGGTGTCACTTCATATTACTGCAATTTTATGGCAAATTTGTCAGGTCCTTATGGTTTTCCTTTGGAACTACGTTGCTTGAATTGTTTTTCATGGCCCTCCGGCAAAAAGCTTATCTTTTAGCGTAAGAGACAAGCAAATCCTTCGCGCGGGTATTCATCTTTCCAGTTGTTTGACATGCATTTCCTTAATGCAGGGACACCTATGCCTCAAGCTTTTTCCCTCCTAATTTTCATTTCCAATTTCCTTTTGGCAGCTGTTGTCAAATCATCAATTTATTGTCAAGTAAAATGGACAGTATCATATAGCAACTCAATACGATTTTTTTTTTTAAGGGGGAAAAATGTTTCTTCTCTGTGTCGTTCCAACTTTGTATGAAAAAGCCATTTAAATTGATCGCTTCTCTTTTGAACAGCACTCATGCAATGAAGATGGCACAACCAGACCCCTTATATTGGTTACTGCTTCCGTTGACAAAATGGTTTTAAAGAAACCAATTCTTATTGACATTGATTTGACTATAGACGGTGCTGTTACATGGGTTGGCAGGTCATCAATGGAGATACAACTGGAACTCATTCAGTCAACACAAGGTGCTATAGGATTACCAGCTCAATACAAAATTAATGCTGCTTCCTCTGGCCATTTTAAATATATTTTGGGATGTGATTTTTCCCCTTTGATGCTTTTTATTTTTCCAGTCCCTCAGTACGTACTATGAGACAGATGAGATGTTAGTGTTGATATACATAAGTAATTTGCATCACGAATGTTCTTTAATAATCTCCTTACATATGTAGTCTTCATGAATACCTTGAAAAACTACCGAATTATTTGATACTACTTTTGCGAAGTTCTATTGTTCCCATAATGCTGCGGTAACCTACATAGTTGGCATTAAAGTTGGTATGTTAGGCATTTTGATTGTTCATGACAATGCCCACTAAGTGGGCACTGATACATTTTGGGCATTAAAAAAAGAGGGCAAAGGTACATCCAACATTCAAATTTTATTTCCTAGGTGTGTCTAGCACCCTGATCTTATTTGTAGTGTATCTACCACCTAGATTTTATTTTCCTGATGCATCCAACATCCCTATGTTATTTTTTTAGTTACATTCAGCACCCTAATTTTTAGGGTGCTAGATGCACAATAAATAAGATTAGGGTGCTAGGTTCACCAGAAAAATAAGATAAAGGTGCTAGATGCACCTTTACACTAGAAAAAGTCACCCTTGTAATAGCTAGATGAGTTTGCTGTTCTAATAGATAGTTAATCTGAAGCATGTTCGCATGCCCATGTATTGGAGCTAAGGTGTTTGTCGTTTTAGTATTTGGTATGTTGTACATCCTCCATTTGCCAGGGACTTTTTTTTCTCCCGGCTTAGCTTTGATTTTCTTACAAACTCGCTATTAACTTGCTTCTAAAAATAATAAACAAATAAAGATGAACAAGCATGAAATAAAATTCTCTTCCACAATAGGAGAGCATTCCCAACTGTGACTGGATTGGTTTCCTGTCTCTTAAAATCTGTCCAGTTTTTATATCATAAGTCATGTACAATAGCACATTAAATTTTTTTTTGTTCTGTTTTTATTATACTATGGTTTTATATAAAATTATGCTTGTGATGTTGTCCTTTAAATCTGCAACGGTTTCTGCATAACATCTTGTTGTTGGTTGTTGTGCCTGAAATTGAATGTTGGCAGGGAATGCAGATACCTCAGACTCACAAGCTCTTGTAGCAAACTTCACATTTGTGGCTCGTGACTCCACCACTGGAAAGTCAGCCTTGATTAACCAGATCTCACCTGAAACTGAGCACGAAAGGTTTCTCTGGGAAGAAGCAGAACAGAGGAACAGACTAAGGAAACTGAAGAGAGCAGAATATAATCATGTTCAAAATGGAGACACTGCTAGGCTCTGTTCACTATTGGCTGAAGGGCGTATTTTCAGTGACATGCCAGCGTTGGCTAATAGAGATAGCATCCTGATGAAAGATACTCGCCTAGAAAACTCTTTTATCTGCCAGCCACAGCAAAGAAACATCCATGGTCGCATTTTTGGAGGATTTTTGATGAGAAGGGCGTTTGAACTTGCTTTTTCAACAGCTTATGTCTTTGCCGGTGCAGCACCACGTTTCTTAGAAGTTGACCATGTTGATTTCTTTAAACCTGTAAGTATATACCTCGTGAATTACCTAGATTAAAGATGCTTTTTGTTCTAATTATACTTGTGTTATTTTTTTTCACTCAGGGTTCTTGTTATGCTCTACCCCTTGATTCTGCGAGGTGCATCTGAAGTACAATCTATAGTAAACCTTCTTAGTGTTCATTGGAATGGCTTTTTCTTTGATTATGAAATGGGTGAAATTAAAATGCTTATATTGTCATATATTATGCTGTATGTACTTCTTATCACAGCTAGATTTCCTTGATTATATATATTCTTGATTCTGGAAAGTGCATCTGAAGTGCAATTTATAGTAAAACTTCTTAGTGCAGTGGAATGACTTTTTCTTTGATTACGACATAGGTGAAATTAAAATGCTTTATATCGTCATGTACTTATTTTACACACAACACACACACACACACATGGTTCTATGCTTTCTCTCCTCAGTAGTAAGTGTTTGGTGGAAAATAACAAAATGGATAACAACTTGCTGATGCAGGTCGATGTTGGAAATTTTCTTCGTCTCAAGTCGTGTGTTCTATACACTGAACGTGAAAACCTGACTGAACCTCGGGTCAATGTTGAAGTTATTGCACATGTTATAAAGCCTGAGCTCCGGTCCAGTGAGGTGAAGTAACTCTAGATGAAGTATTTAACAAGGGAAAAAAATCTGAGTTGTTAATTAAAAGGGAGATTTTTTTTTTTTTTGGGGAAAAAACAGAGGCAGAAAGCTTCGAGCTTTGTTGCCTGTAAACTCCTGTCCGGCCCGGTATTATTTTGACAAATTAAGATGTTTAAGATAATACAGGATGTGTGTGTGTCTGTGCACGTGCGCCCGTGTGTGTGTTTAATAGAATTAAAAAATGAATACCTATCTTAGTCTTCTCTTCTCTTCTCCCTTGCTTTTTACTATATTGAGTTCAACATATCTCCACCACGTCGAACTCACGTACTCAATGACTTTATGCTGTTTCGCGTCAAATAGGTATCCAACAGATTCTACCTCACATTTGCTGTGAATCCGGAGGCCATAAAAGGTGGGCGGAGGATTCGGCATGTTGTTCCAGCCACAGAAGAGGAAGCAATTAAGGTGCTGGAACGCATGGATGTTGAAGACTCCAAGTTTAGTGTCTAATCAGGAGATTTTCATCGGGGTCAGAGCTTTTTTTTCAGAAAACAAAAGATGTGATGCACTTATCTGTTGGTCTAGAGGACAAATAATAAGTCATGGCCGCGCTATGTTTGGAGTTGGAAGGATCTAAGATCTATTCATGTATTTGAATTTCGAGCACCCTTGGTTGGGCAGAGGAGATATGAGAATTGCTGAGTAAAGGTGTAAAAGCTTACTCATCTTCTGCAGCTGGAAGTTGAAGAATAATGCATGAGGCCGCTTGAACGTGATCTAGTGGTCAAAAGCAAATCAGGGTCAACTAGAGACCATGCAATTGAGTGTTCAGTTGTGACGTTTCATTTTCTGCTGATGTCCGCTACAAATTGTCCATTTCATGATATTTAATATCTGTACATGCAGAAGACGACAATAGAGTTGCACCCTTGCACTGATCCTTTCATTTGGTGGGTGCCCTTGAAATATTATTTTATCAATAATTTAGGTCCTAAAAATGAATTTTGGGGGACAATTTTCCCATATAGATATTTCAGAACAAACTCGAACATGACTATCACTTCCAGACGGAACCCAGGCAACGCTAGTCCTACGTATTAGAATAATAATCGTTGTTTCTGTTATGGTTCAGTTGCAAGTCTGGTCGAACAGTCAAATTACTTTGCTTATGTGTCATCTTAAGCCTAAGTCCTTGCTCTACGTAAGCACTGACTGTACAAGACGATTGATCATTATTGAATACAAACAGAATTCATATTCTGTTCAGTTTATCTTCTATATTTTGGCTCTGTGCAGCGACGCAAGAAACTAGCTCTCACCTCGAGCATTTACATTACACGCCAGAACAAACTCAAAATTCCAGATGGCGGGCATTCATAATTTGAGTACAGCCAAGTAGACCACATGGAGGAAAAATGCAAGGAATAAGTTTATTATGCAAGGCGGTAAAGCAACCAATTGCTATGATGAGCGAGAGGAGGTTTCATCATCCAAGGAACCAACAATCTCATGGAACATTGGTAGCAGGATGGGATTTGAAGGCTCTGAGTATTGACGGAAACCAACCAAAGTTCTGTCGTTTATTTTCCCAACTTCCTTGCACACACGATCAAGTATTGAAAGGAAATCCCTCACGATCATAAAAATCCTAAACGGATGAGCTTCTTCCTTGGAAGAATTTCCATGGAAATACTCCGTTAGCTTCTTCACTGAAGAGAGAGCATTCTTCTCTTGTGCCTGAATCAAAACAATTTCCTTCTCTCCCTTCTTCAAGAAACGTTTCATTGCCTCCGAAAATTTTTCACTATTCTCTCTCAATGGTGATTCTCCATTCAATTTTTCAACTTCTGCAACTTCTGCAATCCCTCTGGCAAGCTTGGAGACATCATCGCTAAGCATCTCTGAATCCATTGTAGCTGCTTTTTGTACATTGCTGAGCTCCCCACTCAGACCTGAAACAACTTGGAGTCCAAGTTTCCTAAATTCAACTTCATCCTGGAATGTAGACTGCTGGATCTTTTCAGCAGTTTGGTGATGATCAGTAGCACAGGATATTCGAGAACCTTCAGTTCTGACCATTTCCTGCACAACAAAATGCAACAGAGTAGTCTTTCCATCAGCCCCTTTAATATCAACTAGCTTCAGAAGCGTGTCCAGCTTGAATGCATGCGCATCACCACGATTCGTGCCAACATTCATACGATTTCCAGTTCTCAGCACGGCTTCAAGGAGCTTCAAAAACAATCTGTTATTCCTTAGTTCCTCACAGGCCACCTGTGGAAAAGGATGAAATAAGAGATCTACAGGTACTTTTATTAAAGTGCAAAATGCAACCTACCGACACATGGAATTGGTTATCCGTTTTATTTCTTTTCTAATGAAAGGAATTGGTTATTTTAATCAATAAGAACATTAATGGCGCACTGCTATCAGCTTGAGTGTTGGAAATTTATACGTCTGAAAACTTTCTACCAACTGATCAAGGCTGTTCGACCAGATCATGTTGACGAGTACAAAGAAGTAGAAAGATATCCTCAATGTTAAAACTCAAGCATAAGAAAAATCAAGATGCACGGCAAAATAGACAGACGTAGAGCCTTATTCGCCCGAAAATATTTTTCAACAATTGAACCTTTACTTATCTAACCCCTACTGTTGCCACAGGCTGAAAGATATGCTTACACCCTCCATTCCAAAATAACTGATTCCGTTACTAAACGTTTATATGTATGTACTGACAATTAGCCGAACAATTTTCCTTGTCTGAACCAATAGAGCATAATTTGCTACTCTGTTTAAACATTTTCAGCTAGCAACATACTTCTTCTTTCAAGACCCGGGCTTGTGGGGGAAAAATAAAAAACACCATTCAGTTGAAGTTCATCTTCATCACAACTGATCCACTCGGACAGAAAAAGGAGAATTTACAAACCTATCTATGCAGCAGTAAATGGGTTTAAATCCATTCCACTATAACTGGATTTTTCTCTATGAATATAATTGTCAAAATATTGCGGGGCGAAAAAAAAACTTAACGATAATTTTTCTACGTGGAAACGCAGAAAGGGCACTGTTTCAACTTCACATTCACTGTTAATGGAGAGAGAAATAAATGGGGCAAATAATTTGTACCTCCAAAGTCTCAAAGGACTTCCTAAGGTATTCTGATTCTGAATCAAAGTTAGCAATGTAAAGCATTGCGTCAACTCTCTTAAATGCAAAAGGAATATCAAGAACGATTTTAAGAAATTTCTCAGCTGGACCAAGCTTGAAGGCTGATTCATCTTTGAACTCCTTCAGCTTACATTCTTCATCTTTGGTTGGAGCCATCTTTAACAAACTTTCTAAAAGTTCTGTTCCCAGCATATCCCAATTGCCTATTATCAAGAAAAGGAAGCTGTAACATATCACTGAAATAGAAACACAATGTATTCGGATAAGCGCATCTGAAGCCTAACGGAGAGAAAGAAGCAGATACACATATAGGTTTACAAGGCTATAAATAGCTGTACAAGACAGACATGCATATTATGGATCAAAAGAGGCGTTTGATATGACTGTATCAAGCTGATATCAGCAATAAACATAGAGGCAGTGGCTAGAGACCACAAGAGAAGTGCGCAGTATAAAGTGAGAGTGCAAAGAGTCGAACGCGAACAAGTTATCCAGTGATGTTGTGTTTCCAGAAGCAAAATGGAACTCAAATTTAAGTGTGATAAAATTACAGAACTTAAAAAGGCAAAACAAAGGCCCTAGAGTGGGAGTCTGTCATTGGAATGCAGTGAACAACACAAGGGTATCAGTATTAAGTGAACATGTGAAACAAAAAGGATTTCACCTTCTTTGAGGGCCTCGCATACTTCATCCATAGTCACATTGAGTGCCCTGAGCAAAATGGCGATGTTGTGAGACTTCTTAGGGTCAAGTACCTTGTATTCCAAGGGGGGAGAAGCAACAATTTGACGCCGAGCATTATCTCTGATAGCGAAATTTGCGGTATTATTCACCATAAAAAGCGTCTCTATCATTTCCTCGTTCAATCTGCAACCGAGCGAAAATCATTTGGCTTAAAAAAGAAAAGGAAAAAGAAAAAGAAAAGAAGGGGTGGCTACAAATACAGGGATACGTGAAGTGAACGTGTTCCTCTTACTGGAAAGAACCCGGTTTTAACTGATCCCAAACCATGGCCCGATCCGAGCAGGCCCTAACCTTATCCCAGTGCAAAGGTTTCAACCTTGGCTTTCGAGTATCCTCATTGTTATTTGGAGATCGTTCCCAAAAGCGTGGAGGCGGAAGTGGCGGGGGAGATGGGGGCTTCTCGATTGGAACATTTATCTCATTTCTGGCCTCAGAATTCTTCCTCTGTTCTGACACTAGAAAATTCCAATTAACCTCCGGTGAAGACGGTGAGGAGGATCTCATCGGGGGCTGAGGCTCCGAAGAGTGCCTGGGACTAAAATTCAAACAAGGGGAAGAAGTGGCCGATGCAGAATTTGAGCAAGCGCGGGGTGTTGTTGAATTGAAGCTTCTACTCCCAATCCCAAGTCTATCCATTCCCAACCGGAGCACTCTCCCTGACCCAGTACGCACTGGACTCAGTCTGCGGCCTGAAGACCTTCTTGGAGAGAAGAACTCCTCTTCTTCCTCATCTTCGCCAGTCCCTCTGTTTCTGTGGGGCGGCAATGGCGGAAGCGGTTTGAGATCGGGCGACCCCAGTCTTTGATATGGTGCAGCACAAGGGCCCATACTCAGCCGACCACAAGCTTCTCGTGAATTTACCACAGTGCCCAGATAGAGGAACTCGGAGCTGGTGCCCGCGCTGGTGCAGGATTTGAGCGAGGCTTATGACTACCAATACCATCGGAAGTAAGAGTGTTTGGAGGGCATAATCGTAGACTGTTAGATCGTGAAACCTTGTCAGGAGTGGTGCGTTTACGGTAGTAAATGAAGAAGACAAGAAGGGCGACAAGAGCTGCGGAGAGCAGGGAGACAGCAATGGCAAGGGCAGGGTGGCGGTGGGAGGAAGAGGGTTGGGGGAAGAGCAGGGAGGAGATGTTGGCAGGAAATGTGGAGAGAGCAGAGGGAGAAGCAGGGGTTGGTGGGGAATGGTAAGAAGGGAAAAAAGTCCTGTGTGTTGGACTCGGAGTTGGAGAGGATGATGAAGAAGACGAAAAGGGAATCGTGCTGGGTTGGGATTGCGGCGAAGAGTCAGGAGGGACAGAATGCTTGGGGAAGAATGGCTGATGGAGGATCCGGCGAGAGGCGGAGGAAGAGAGAGTGAGAGGGAGTTGGAGGGAGAAGAAAAGTGAGAAGAGACAGATGACCTCGGAGGCGGGGGGCATGGTGGTGAAGTGATACTACTAGATGCCTGCTGGCGCGATGGAGCTCAAATGAGTTTCTACGCAAACACGAAATAAAAGAAGGGACTGCGGAGTGGGAGGAGAACGGAACAGTAGGAGCCGTAAGAATGGTAGTTCAGCTCTTCTTTCTGTTCTCGGGAGCTGACTATTGTACTAGTAGTTAATGGATGGCGAGATTGTTCAATTATTGATGAGATGATGGGTAGCAATTGGCAAATGCCAGTAATATGAGCCCCTCCTGTATGCATGCATATACATGTTGTAATTTCAGAAGATTCTGACTAGATTTTGAATTTTTTAGGATCACTCTCCCCGTTCACGGGATAGCGTGCGAGCAGTGTACAGAGAGGCTAATAGTGTGAGCGGCGTTAAAATCTGAACTTGACGGTGACAATGACAGTGGCAGGGCGGGATCAAGATGAGCTGAGCTGTTTACACTGTGTGTCTGTGCCTTGTCAACTGTCATCGTAGCGCTGAAAGTGAAAGCAATTGTGATCGTAATTATTTTTAGAAAACATTATTGTAAATTATAAATACAGAAAAGATCTGTTGAAAATTATTCCCCAAAAAAAAGTGAACATTAATTAATTATTTTTAATTAATATCAGTACCGAAATTTTTACAAAAAATTTCAAACCACAAGAAAAATATTATTAAATTTTAAAAATTAGATCTTAATTGTAAAAATTGAAAATATAATTGTAAAACATAAGTGAAAATAATGAGAATCTCAATTTGAAATTCAAATTATTTTATAATAACTATTCTAACAAATTCTTTTAAATGATTGTCAACCAAGGTTATCATTTTTTCTAACCCGAATTTTCAGCATTTACGAGTTATCATTGTATCTTTCATTTTGACAAACGAGGCACTATTTTAGATCCTATTTATAAAATTTTGTTTATAGACTATAAATGAGATCTTATAATTAGAATTGGAGGTCGTATAATTTTTTGAAGTTAACTAATAAATTTCTATGATTTGTTAACATTGTTTAAAATAATTTTGAATTGAGTTTTGACATCTTTTATCCATCTTTTCAGTTTTTATTATCATGTATTTAAAAAAACTAATTTTGAAATCTCTATAATTTTAATTGATTTTTAATAAGATTTTATAATTTTTTCATTTTATCAGGTTTTTATAGTTTTGCCTATTTTTAATTATTTTTCTATATTTTTTTTCAGTGCATGTGCACACACAAAAATTAATTAATTAATTAAGACATAAGGTGCTGAAAAAAATTATTTTAAAGTATTAGACGCATTAAAAATTAATTAATTTAAGATAATAAATACTGATGAAAATATTTGAGATACTAAATGCGCTAAAAATAATAAATTTAAAATATTAGACACTTATGAAAACATATTTTAAGGTGTTAAATGTAATAAAAATTAATCAATTTAAAATACTGAACACTTCTAAAAAATAAAAAATATCTTTTTTATCTGGGGGGGGAAATGGGGATTAGTCTCATTCCAAACGATGCTGTTTGGGAATGCTCATGGGTTGGATGAGCAGGGCATGCGGACCCAAAACGTACACGTCGGTGGCGGTGTTGGGGAGCCAGCGATGAGGATGAGGAAGGAAGACGGTGAAGAAACGGCAGAGAATATATTTGGCTATGGCATATAAACCTCTAATAATCTAATTCCCATTTCCCCTGTCTGGAGTGAATAATCCTATTGAGCGTTACAAACTTATAATCTATAAATTATAACCAAATAGGGCTCTGGTAAAAAAAAAAAAAAAAGGGACCAAGTCGGTAATCTTATAAGAGAAAATCCCAGAAAAAGCTCTTGGAATATACAAAATCCCAGATTGGGTCCTTAAATTTTGAAAATGACAGAATGGGTCATTGACCCAATCTGTCATTTGTGAAATTAAGGCGAATTGACAATTTTGCCCCTGGCTAAACAAAGTGAGTAGTTATTCTCTAAACAAATCTAGTTAACGCTTACACTGTTCTAGTTATTACAAGATTAGTTATAGTTAATAATAAGGTACCTGACAATAATAAGATACCTGACTATGCAAAATGAATAGTTATTCTCTACACAAATCTAGGTAATGCTTACATTGTTCTAGTGATTACAACATTAGTTGTAGTTAATAGCAAGACACTTGACTATGAAAAAGTGAGTAGTTATTCGCTACACGAATTTAGATAACACCTAAACCCTTATAGTGATTCCTTAAATCATTGCAGTGAATGAATGCAAATGAGGGCAAAATTGTCAATTCGCCTTAATTTCACAAATGACAGATTGGGTCAATGACCCATTCTGTCATTTTCGAAATTTAAGGACCCAATCTGAGATTTCCTATATTCTAAGGTCCTTTTTTGGGATTTTCCCATCTTATAATCATAAGTAACAGTACAATCATATTAACCATCAATCCGAGTAAATGCATTTAAGTGCCTTGACATTGATAACGATATTTCTCTCTCTAGCAAATAAAGTGGTAAGAGTGGCAATAAATTGTTTAGTTATTCATCATGCAAAATGAAATCATTATCCGCCTGAACACAAACCCATTTAATTGCTTTGTTATTGATGAGACAATGAAATACAATTTTATTATGAGCAATAACTCTTGCCATAACATATTTCAAGCAGTTACATATTGTTATACAACAAATTAATTACGGACGTTGCGTAAGAAATGTAGCCCATGGACAAGTAGCACTTGTCACTGGACAGAACAGAAAAAAGGATATGGAGTATTTGTCACATGGGCAATTATTAATTATTTTCACTAGCCCTGTGCCCAGCAAGGGCCAGGCCTGGGCTGCAGAACAAAAGCAGAAACGTTCTTTTAGGTAGTCTGGGTAAAATGGCCGGAAATGGTGGGCCTTTTAATTGAATCACACCGCTCGTTACTTTCTTGGGTTTTAATAAATTGAGCAAACTTTATTGGACCCATCTTGAATCACAAATCGGCTCCTAAGATTTCATGCCTCAGGTCCCGGGACTGTGTCCCTTCCTGATTCGTTTGAAACTTAGAATCACCAACCGGCCAAAAAATGATCTCCATATAAATCCAACTGCATGGGGTCTGGAATCCATTGGATTCGTTTGACCCTGGGTAACTCTCCCGTCTCCTCATCCGACTCTCACCGATTGGGGTGAGCCAATACCCGACGCCAAAAATCCATGACTTTCCTCTCTTCCTCGTCTGCAATCTCCATGCACATGGCATGGGGCTTCTAGTTCTGCATCTACCCTTGATAATTGAATCATAGCGGTCTATATTATTCTCCAATTCCTTCTTTCTCAGTTCTTATCTGTTCTAACCTAATGGGCAAAAATCAAGCCTATAAAGCTATGCAGAGAGCCAGGCTGGGCGCCGGCTCTGCCGGGCCCGAGGAGGTTGAAGACGGCATGGTCTGCACCCTTTCATACTACTTGTAAAATTGTTACATTTCTTCCATCTGAATTTTACGGGCATTATTTACTCTTCATAATTTAATCTGGATTACTCATCTCCTATTTATCATTTGCTTTTTATTTAATTTTGTGGCGCTCTACCCTTTTCCGAATTGTCTGTTCTAATTAGTAATGGAATGTGCTTGAATGATTCCCTTGCTGTTCACCTCGCTCCATCATTTTTATGGATTCGATTGCGACTACTGATGAGTTTATTACATTCGTGGCTGCCATTTTCAAGGGTGTAGTGTGCTTATTGTAAGCTGGAAAAAAAGAATCCCGTGTCTTGTCGCTTCTTTCGTCCAATAAGGTCAAAACTTTTGGACGATAGATGACTGCTGTGATGCTTTGCTGGATTACATCGGTCATTCTCGTATCCATAGTGTTGTGGACCTATTGATTCTTCTGACACATTTGGTGATATCAGTTCATTCTAGCTGACCATCCATTCATAATTTTTTTTTTTTTTTTTCAATAGACTAAACTGCAGTCTGCAGCAACCGTTGTCAAAGTATTGATTTGTTGGAACTGAACAAACAACCAATTATTCGGCTTTTTTATGGATGCTTCTACCGCATATATGCTATCTTGTTGAAGTAAACAACTTTGTATGAGTATTGCCCTTGTAAAACGCCGGGTGAGACTAACAGAATTTATTTATAACCAGAAAGCCAAAACATTCAAGAAAGAAATTGTAGTTATAATTGTAATTGTTCTAATGAAGGCACAAGTCTTTGAGAAGACTATTTATAACCCTTTAAATAAGTAATCTCCAAGAAATAACCAAGCCAGTATGATTAAACCTGATAAAGGCTAAGGTGAAAAAAATATATATATATATATATATATATATTTACATAGCAATCTATTAGCATTAGAGAAGCAATACTCTCACTCTCTTAAATACTATTCCCTCAGTTTCAAAATATAGGTCTTTAAAGGTATCTGCACTCAGGTAAGAAATACAATTAATACATAAGAATATTGACTACATTGGCAAATTTGCCCCTAGAGCTTAATAAATGCTGCTTTGAAGTTGTTGGAGTAAATAGAGGTATAATAGTGAAAATTTTGATAAATGCTGCTTTAAACTTTGAAAAAAGACATATACTATTTAAGCAGATTAAGAAAATTAGTTAAATTAGTTGTTTGTAATAAATATGTATTGTCTTCCTAAAAATACCCTTGCTAATCATTTGTATCAGCTAGAACTACTATTTGATGATGCATTTAATATGTGCAACTATTATAAGGACTACTATAGAAAGAATGATAAATATGAGAAACAAAGTGGATTGGACTCTTATATCTAGGACCAAATTAAAAGTCAAACTAGCTCTTATATTAAGGATTAAGGACAGGAGGTAGTGAAATGTAACAAATAAATTCCTCCAACAAGATGTATTCTGAAATGGAGGGACTAGCAGCCAAGGAGAATTTCCTTCAGTACAACGAAACGGACATTCTGAATTGACCCTATCAACACCTGTGGGCACTTAAAATACTACAAAGGAAATAGTTATTAATTATCATGGAGCATTCATGAATCAAGGGAAGAGTGAAATCGTAGTATCATGAAGCATTCGTGAATGAAGGGAAGGGTGAAATCATAGTAAGTGTTAGTGCTTATTAGTGGTTGTTAAGTGTATTCCCCCTCCACTGCCGCATGCCATTTAACCATTCTCCCCACTATGTTACCTATCCCATTACTCTGGTCCTGGACCACTTTCTCCGATCTTCATATTTTGAACTTACTATATGTCTATGAGGACTTCTTATATTACACTGAGATGACTTGTCCCCAAGTTGAAGATAGGAAATTGAGTTTCAAGTAAATTCCTCAATTGGTCTGTTGATCCATTGTTTTTGAGATGTTTGGGTCCCTGTTGAGAGACCCATGAAACACCATAAACTGCAGTTTACAAGCTCAAATGCAGAAGCAACAAGTAGTTGCTTCTTGATTCTGCAAACATCAATTTAAAGTATGCAAGCCTGAGTTTGCAGAAAGGAGATTCAAACGCTCACAAAGTCTTGCAATTCTTTTTTTGATGAGACAAACCATCTCCTTTCACCGATTTTGTGCCATCTTTTGTTCATATCTTGTGCAGACATATCTACTAAATAGTTCGGAGTCTCTAGTTTTTTATCAATCTTCAACGGCATTGAATGTTTGCAATTGAGTTTTAGAAAAGTGAAAAGATGTATGTATATATGCATATAGGAGGTGCCAGGTATAAATACTTAGGATCTTCATTATAAGATGGATTTTCTAGGGCAAAACAGTAAATTTAAATGATTGAAATTACCCAAAAAAAAGATTACACTCACCAATATCTAACAAAGCAGACAAGCAGCAATACAAACTTAGAAGTGCTGCCTATAGCAGAACAAAAACTACAAAAACAAACAAAACTAGGTTAGCTACTGGGAACCAGTTAATCTCAGCCTATACTATCCCTTTCCTTCACATACTTATAAATTTGCTTAGAGTCCACAACCAAGATCTTAGCTAGAGGGATGAGAGTTGAGAAGTCTCCCTTTCAGGGTGCATTCGTTTTGCGGCTGTTGATGCTACCCAACCAAATACTTCATTTCTTGATAAGCTGCCAAATATAAAATACTCTGGTTAGGACTCCAACGTGTAGAATACTTCCAGGAGGACCCCAGGAAACAAAAAAGGAAAAAAAAAGAAAGAAGAGTACAATCATTTTCAAAACCATAATTTCTTCTAGGGGTTTAAAAAAAAAAAAAAAAAAAAAGAAGCATGCCACAAGCTTCTTTCAACGCAAGAGACTCCATTATTAAAGTTAAATCAACATTCACAGGATCGTCAAAACCATTAAGTACTCCAATGCCACCCATATGATTTTTCATCATGGAAGGCCCCATTCACATTAATTTCCACCTGGTTCACGTCAAGAGTCTTCCACATCAAATTCCCTTTCAAAACTTTATTTGTCTTAATGTCATTCCCCACATTAATCCTATATAAAATGGCGTGTTTATTGATCAGCCATGCACATGAATCCAAAGCATCACCTTCCAAATACATTGGTGCCACATCTACTTTTTATTTCTTTGGTGTTTGAATATGTTGAAAAATTCATTTTGGCTTTAAGGATCCAGTCTCTCAGATCTCCTCTTTCAAAATTTGGAAAATCCATTATGGTGTGAGTAAGCCAATAATGATCCCAACTGCACTGCGCATTATCATAATTATCACTTGGATCATCACCCTGATCATGCGAAGCATGAGTTTGTGCAACATGGCTAGGTTCAGCAACTTTGCCTCTGTAAAGTGCAGAAAGTCTCCTTGTAGGTCTTGTGAAGTGACCGTCAAAGTAGTCATGTTTGCTGCAAGAACATCTAAGGCTTCTGAACACAAGGCTCTAGAGGCTAGTTGCTGTGTAATGGGGTCTGTAGCAGCAATGAAACCATATTGAATTAGAGGATTTTGTACCAAATTGTTAAAGCTTTGGATAAAAATGAGCATTTTTACTGAAATAGCTAACTGCTAGCTGTATAGAAGCAAAAATCTTTTTCTCTAGTGCTAATAGTCAAGGAGAATTTCCTTCAGTTCCATGAAACAAATCAAGTTCTGAGCTGCCCAAAACAATACCTACAGGCACCTATTTATAATGCTACAAATGATATAATAATTAAATTAAATTGTTATAAACATGCACAAATCAATATTTAGAATCTTTACTTGACAACTTTAAAAATTTAGATCTAGACGAAACTTAACATTTAATTATTTAACAATGTCCTAATTCCCAAATTGAAGTTTTAATCAATATGCATCTTCATCCTACACCATTTTTTCTGGTCAAATAATTCTCCTTGTGAGAGTTAGAATGCTGATGGTCTTTAGAAGAGAATGTTAAGATGGTGAGACTGGTAGTTGTTGTCATTAACCATTAACTCCTTTGACTTATGTATTAGGACATTTTCCCCACTTTGTATGATAGTAATGACGAGAGGTAGAACAGGAATCACATAATTATCAAGAATTGACTCAATATCATCAGAAAACTTTAGTTATATATTAGAAGCGTTTGGCATCTGAGAGCAAGGAGAATAACTTTAATAAAGGAGGGCCAAATGCTTCATCAAGGAAAGAACTGTTCAATTTTGAA
This sequence comes from Neltuma alba, assembly GCF_004799145.2. NCBI lineage: Eukaryota > Viridiplantae > Streptophyta > Magnoliopsida > Fabales > Fabaceae > Neltuma > Neltuma alba. The sequence goes on along the minus strand of NW_021634870.1, from coordinate 16,968 downwards.
AATTGGCGTCATATTCAGACCATAAAACAAGCGTTATTAGTTTGCATGGGGTTCAAGCTTATGTATAAAGCTGTTCCAATAGCACTAGCATACAGAATCTTCTTGGAGTTATTATGATGATCTTAGATGTTAGATTCATAGATGTCTAATTCTGAGCCTTTACGATTAACATTAGCTACAAGTATCACTATTTAATGTAAGCTTGCTTCGAAATGCTAATGTTGATATGAATTGAATGAATACGGTTATCAAAAGTATCAGCATAGCTAGAATTGCCCTGTTAGAGGAATGACATTTGATTGTATCATTAGCTTACTGCAAAATATTTATTGGGGAACAGGATCAGACTAACATTGGAAGTAAAAATATGTAATTAACTGGTATTGTGTGGTTCAAAAGATGCAATTTTTTTTTTTTTTTGCCGTTTGAGAAGCTGCTAAGATGTGTGGGTTGTAAATTATAAATGTTTGTTTTGACTTGTAATGCAGTACCCTGGGGTTGTTCTGGTAAAGAAAGATCACAAGGAAAAGCCTGTAAATGCATTGGATTTTGGAATTTGGATTAGTACTGTGTCAAATTTATTGCAAACTTATACATTTCAAATGAGCTAATATCATGTTTCAAGTTGCACCTATGCTAACTCTGAAATAAAGGAGAAAATTGAAAAATTGTTTTAGAAAGACGGGAAAGCAATAACCTGGTCTCAGAAGTAGGATTTATTTGTCATCGCCTGAAAGTTGTGATTGCATTGCTCAGCCAGGAAATGAGCAATTTAACTTGGCCTGGCATTGTAAACACACTTTCATAATGAAATTGAAACTTTAGGTGACTGTTTGGCGGAAAATTTGGATTAGAAAGAACGGAAAGAAGAAGCTACCTAGCGTCAGAAATAGGATTTACTTGTTATCACTCGAATATTTTGATTGCATTGCACAGCCAAGAAATGAGCAATTTTTCTTGGATTGACAATTTACGCACACCTTTTCATAATCAAATTGAAGTTTTTGGTGCCTGTTTGTTAGGAAATCTGACAGAACTAATCTTTCTTCTTTTTCTCCTCCTCCTTCTTATTTGTTTTTATAATTTTTAAATGTATTAGTGGAAATGGAGAGCTTTATGATGGTAAATTTTATTGAAGGCAATGCTTCACCCTTCTTCTTTCTGCTTTGTTAGTTTATTTTTCCAGTGCATTGATGGATTAACATGATATGCTTTATACTAGCGTGTTTCTTCTTTTCCCGGACCTTTATTGATGAGGACTGTCGCAGGTGGATGGTTCTTTTCATTCACCAGAGTGGCATGCTGCTCGTTTGGCTAGCCTTAATACCTCCCACACAATTACCTGGGAGGAGTTTAAAAGGAAAAAGAAGGTACCTCTTTTACCATCATAAATAACCTGATTCAACCCCCCCCCCCCCCAAAAAAAAAAAGATTAAAGAAAAGCATTCCAATTTTGCGTACATTACTTGTGCCGATTGATTCTCATTTACCTGGAAAAAAAAAGAAGGAAAATGATGATAGTAGATGTTAGGTAACCTTATATGAGCTGCATTCCTCAAACCGTTATTATTATTTTGTCTTGGTGATTTTTTTTCATTATTTCAATCCCCCCTCGTTCATGGTTTTGATCTTTGCCTTCTTTGATATGTTCTACATTTCATTTTTCATATCTAGTCATTACCATCTCTTTGTTTATCATCTGCTACGTATACCATCATCTTGCTTCTTACTGTAAATTTAGGGGATGGGTGCTCACTCTCTCATTAAACATGTGCCCTCTTATTCATATCAGGCCTTATTTGTGTCTGGACTTTAGTCTCTCTCTTTCCCTAATTTCTTTTTTTTTTTCAAAGAAAGAGATTCCTTTTTTTTTTTTTGTGGTTACCTAAATGTCACTTATTTTGTTTTAGATGTGATCAAAGTGCATTTATTCTCATAGCGTATTTGGATTCTATTGTGGCATGTCCCCATGCTTCTATATTTGTCCACGCTTTTGTCTCTTGTATGAACGATTGATTCCTCATTTTAGTAAAAAGCTTGGCTTGTGTAAATCTGTAGGGCGTCTTTGCTGAAGACTTCTCATTTCTGGTTATTCAAATCATCTTGGTGGTGTGACATGTATAACGTGGATTGCTTTATTTCTAGCCACTAATTATTTTCCAAAACCTGAGGCATGTTTTCTGCATCAATTTTGTAGGGCAACCTTGCTGTTAATTCCTTGTGCTTCTTCAATATAAATTACATACTCAATTGGTACAAATTTGGTTCATTAGGAAGAAGAAATGAGAAAAGGGGAGTTGGAAGCAGATGCGGATAGGATGATGAGAGAGTACAGAGCTCAACTAGATGCTGAAAGGGCACGCAAGCTTGCCCAAGGAAGAAATCACTCTGCTAGCAAATCTAAACATGGAAAAGGTATGGAGGTTTAACGTGCAGACATTTGGTGTGTTTTACTGATGCTCTGCTCTATCTTCAGCTTTTAATGGCGATGATTACATGTTATGTACTTTGCAGATAAAAGGTACAAATTTCCAAAGAAGCACAGCAGCAAAAAGAGAAAGGTACTTTGACTCCTAAAGATGCCATCAATTTAAATTTAACTTGTTCACATAAGAACTGGGAAGTCCTGTTCTAATCTGACACTTCATTTTATCATATGACTTGTTGCCTTTTTCGTTTGTGTTTTGAAGACCGTAACTACTGACCATATTTCCTCGTAGTTTCTCATTACCATGATGCATATTGGATTAATTATGGTGTAGGTGTAATTTTTTTATTTTCGACAAAATGAAATATATTAAATGAAATAAGTTTAAAGATTACATATCGTAAGCCAACCAACAGAAAAGGAACTAAAATTCAAAAATCATCTTTAGAAATAACATTAACACTAACGGAAGAGAAATCGTGAATAAGTATGAGAATTTCCTACCAATTGATAGCGAGGGGCTTCTCAGAGTTAGAAGAAATTTGTGTGAACCGTTTTCCAAAACAGTGAATGCCCAGTGCAGAGTTGGTCCCAGAATTTACCAGAGCAGATTGATGAATCCAGAATAAAGATGCTCTGAGGCATTTAGAGTGAAAGTTAAGGCCTGCAAATGTTATATTTTTTTAAGGCTTGCTTGTGAATTGATTTGAATTTGTCATACATCTCGTGTCATTTAGGTCTGCTTTGGAGGTTCTGATTATTTTGTTGTTTAGATCTAAGAAAAGACTAAAAAATAAAATAAAATTGTATCTGATGCTTTGTCTCTTTTCCTTTAAAATGTCTTCTCTATTTTTTCCTCTGACTGGGGTGGGAGTGCTAGTTGGCTTTCTACCAAACCTTGTACTTCCTCACTGACACTCGTTCTGTTGCCAATAGGCGTGCTAGTTATTGCATTACGTTTCTTCAGGTAGCCCTGTTGGGAAAATTCAAACTGGATTTTAAATGTTATTGTCACTTCATAGCAAGTTGTTGAGAACTTTGCAAAATAATTGGCGGTCAAAGTTTGGCGGCAAATGTATTCAGCTTATATTGCTTTTTTTTGTTTTTTCGGTTTTAATTGATCAATAATCAAATCCAATTTCGTTGCCTTTTTGATGAATCGCTTAATGAATACTTGTTCGAATGATCCAAACGATGTTGGGCAGTAATTTGTGTTGTTCATATTCTGTTGGATGCATGCTCATTTCCCCTGCTACTGTTACAGCATTCGAGAAGGTCTTCTGAATCTAGTTCTTCTGGATCATCTTCATATTCTTCTAGTAGTGATGATGAGAGAGCATCGAGAAGATCTAAGTCCACTTCTAAGAGGTCAAAGAAGGAGAAGAAGCACAAGTCAAGAAGCAAGGTTGCGGATGATGAAAATGAAGACGCAGATGGTCCAGTTCCCCTTTCAAGATTCTTTGGAAACATCAAGAGCTAATATAGTGATATCATATACCTGGCTGTGTACCGAAGATCTAATTTTACTTTCATTTTTTTGTTTGTGTTAGAATGTGAATTCTGATCAGCGTTAGTTTCGTATAGTCTATGTGTACGTTCTTTACAGGAATTTAATTTTGTATGGCGTATTTATGTTTTAGAAGGATCATTGTCTGGGTTTATCCGAGCGACGGGGGACATCTTGAGTTGGACAATAATCATTTGAAATTGCCTGGCAATGAATTATTTTTCTTTGGGAATTGGGAGGCGTCTCCACTGTTTGACCAGTGATGAGAAAATCGGATCGGACAGGACGGTCGGACCGTTCTGGCTGCCAACCAGTGTGTTCAACGGTTTGGTTCACATGATTAGACTGTTTATATAGTTAGACCATTTTCAACCGTTCAGAACCGGTATTTGAGTCGGAAACCGGGGCAGGGATAGCAAAACCGGACGGTCTGAACAATAAAAAAAGTTGAAGAAGATGACGAAGAAAGCGGGGTAGAAGAAGAAAGAAAAAATCCAAAAAAAAATAACAGAGAAAATAGAGGTCAAATTTGAGCAAATAACTAACTCAGATGTATTTCAATCACAAACTGAAATCTATCTTTGGAACGATATGATAATCACAAAATGAAAAACCTGCATAAACACCAGTGGCGACAGACAGAAACACAGAAAGTTGAATGGCCACGACTTCAATCACAAAGATAAGGTTACAACTTACAAGAGTGAACTTCTTCTCTCACCACGTGGGTGCCTTTGATTTGATTTTAAAAACCAAAACGGAGCAAAAATAAAACTTCGGTGAAAGGCTCAAAGCCTCAAAGCATTAGGAGCTGTAAAAATAATTTAATATTATTAAATAAATTATTTTCTGCCTCCTAATAATTAAGTCTACGCTATTTTCTAAACAAATTAAGAAATATATATTAAATGTTTTATAATTTTTTTCTTAATAAAGCTTACAGAATAATTTATAATTAAATTTTATATAGTATAAATTAAATTTTTATGCATCTAATTTTATTCTTTTGTTTATAAAATTTTTTTAGATATTAATTTATTGCTTATTGTGCTCATAATTTGACATATTTGTTGTGCTATTTAGAATTTAATATTATATTCCTTATTCATATATTATCATATATGTATATAATATTATTTTTTAATTTAATTATTATATTAACGGTTCGACTGACGGTTCGATCGGTTGAATCGTAAAAACCGTGACCCGCTGATTTTTCCGGTTCAATCTTCGATCCGGCTTTTAAAACAGTAGTTTTGACATGTTAGGTGCCCTGTTGAGAAACCCAAGAAACGTCCCAAGCTGGAGTTTGCGAGCTCAACTTTTAGATTCTGCAAACATCAGTTTGAAGGGCGCAAACTTGAGTTTGCAGAGAAGTGATTCAAACATTGCATGCCATTCTCATGGTTTTGGAGCAGCCTAGCTGGATCGCCGTCATACTCATATCACCATTCGTTGTATTCGCAAGTCAAACAATGCTCTTTCACCGATTTTGTGCGAGTGTGAAAACATAACGCCCACGAGGTCTCTACTTACTGTTAATACTCAAGGGCACAAACAACAGCAGAGTACACCTAGCTCTAGTCATCAAGTTCCGCCTTTTGCTTGGAAGATGGTGGATGCTAAGGATGAAAACACTGTTTTCCATGTACAATAACTTTAATAAATGGTTGGCCAAGTTCTTATCCTCTATCACCTACCAATCTCTATGCATAACTAATTTAATGTTATCGATAATACTCCTCCGGTCCTAATTATAAGACCCAATTGACTTATTTGAGGAGATTAAGGAAGTAAGTTAAGTTGGTTATTTATAATAAATAAGTGTTGTCATTCCTAAAATATCCTTGCTAATTAGTATATTAGCTAAAACTATCATTATTAGAAGGATTATCTTGGAAAAAAATGCATAAATATAAGAGACAAAATAGATTGGGTCTTATAATTAGGACCAAATAAAAAGTCAAATTGGGTCTTATAATAAGGACCGGAGGAGTATTTTCTAAGGAGTAATTACCATTACAACCTTCCAAAATTAAATTGATGGCTTCAATACAATCATAATAAACGACAATTTTTCAAAAATTTCTTGTCCAACACAAGTTTAGATCATTGAGGTCCCGAGAATCTGAACAATGGTAAGAGGGACAGCCTGGTGTTTATAGCTACGTCCACATACCCAATTATTGTCATTATACCACTTCCAATCTTTAATACTCCTCCGGTCCTAATTATAAGACCCAATTGACTTATTTGAGGAGATTAAGGAAGTAAGTTAAGTTGGTTATTTATAATAAATAAGTGTTGTCATTCCTAAAATATCCTTGCTAATTAAGTATATTGGCTAAAACTATTATTATTAGAAGGATTATCTTGGAAAAAAATACATAAATATAAGAGACAAAATGGATTGGGGTCTTATAATTAGGACCAAATAAAAAGTCAAATGGGGTCTTATAATAAGGACCGGAGGAGTATAAGACCCCATTTGACTTTTTATTTGGTCCTAATTATAAGACCCCAATCCATTTTGTCTCTTATATTTATGTATTTTTTTCCAAGATAATCCTTCTAATAATAATAGTTTTAGCCAATATACTTAATTAACAAGGATATTTTATGAATGACAACACTTATTTATTATAAATAACCAACTTAACTTACTTCCTTAATTTTTTCAAATAAGTCAATTGGGTCTTATAATTAGGACCGGAGGAGTAGTAGTACTTAGTTTGATTTTCAATTTGGTCTTAAATATACAACCTTAATATAAACCCAGTAGTTAAATATCCGTCAACTGAGTTTTAATTGACTCGGGCAGGCTTGGATCACAATCGTGTTTATAAGTTTGATTTTTTTACTTGAAAATCTTGTTAGAGCACCGCTTACGTTATTGATATTCTCTTTTGAGTTGCTAGTTTGATGTTGATTAGATTTTAGTTTTCAAGTTTTACTCGCATTGTTTGATTAAAAAAATGGTTAATTTTTTGGGCCAAAACAATAAATTTCGATGGTAAAAAAAAATTCCATTCACCAGTGTCAAACAAATAGTTTTTTCATATGTACACCAGAAAACATTTTTTTTCATGTCATGCGCTGATGTCTTTGTCTCCTTTTTCCTGTGGGAAACGCTAAAGTTAAGGGTAAATTTTTATAAAACACAAATAAAAGAAACAAACAAAACAATCAAAACAGGAAAACAAACCAGAACAAAAACTGCAAAAACAAACAAAAATGAAGTGTTTATTACTGGTCATGGATAGATCACCCAGGTTCGGGTCCATAAGCAGTAATAATTGCCCTATGAAGACATGCTTTCGCTACGGCTCCGGTGGGTTCCCTTAACCAAGCCACTGCCTATGAGTCGGTGGCTCAGGAAAAAAAGTGATTTTGATACATTAATCATAAGCCAACAGTAACTCGAAGTAGTTTTCTTCCCCTAAAAATAGTCATTTCTTATAAATATGTAAATAATGATTGTTATTTTTTATTCGAGACAAGATGACATTGAGCAAAAAAAACTTTACAAATTAAATATTGTTAGAATACTATTATGAAAACCGAAAAACTTAAGAAAATAAGATAAAGAAATTGTCTTGACGCCACTGAAAAAAAAAAAAGCCATAAAACAACGCTAATATTTCCTGTCAAGTGAAAAACAAGGGATAGGAGGACTGAGCAAGAATATGATCCGCTTCTATCAATCCAAACTTATAATCTAGAATAATAAGACTTCCAGACATTTGGAAGGGAAAGTAGGACCTCCAAAGTCACTTTTTCTCTTTTTTTTAAAAGTTAAATAGAAGGAGGTAATTGTACTCTTTTACCATTTTTAAAAAAATGAATTTAACATTTCAACTTAAGTTTTTAACAATTTCAATTCAATTTGTTATTTTGATTTGGAATAACGAAAATTTCCACCCTTAAATTTGCTTCAACCATCCGTTCAATTCCTAGAATTTAATTTTTATCAGTGACATTTTAATAGCCGATTGCATGAAAAGAAAATTACATGTAATCTTGATATAAAAAATTATTTAGATATTTAGTTGGGTTTGGGTAATATAAAGAGATTACTTTTTATCTTTTAGAAAAATCTTCCTAAATAAAATGGCTGTTTCACATTTAGCTTACCAAAATCACTTTTTCTATTTTTTTTTCCCAAGAGGTTTATCTATTTAAAAGTTAAATAGAAGGAGGTAATTGTACTGTTTACCTTTTGTTAAAAAATGAATTTAACATTTCAACTTAAGTTTTTAATGCCAAACAAACTCGTTTAGTTACATAACATTGTATTCTCACCCATTACACTTTATTATATTTCTACTAATTCTACAAACCAATGGCTATGAAGTTTCATAATTATACATAAATAGTACTCCTCCGGTCCTAATTATAAGACCCAATTGACTTATTTGAGGAGATTAAGGAAGTAAGTTAAGTTGGTTATTTATAATAATAAGTGTTGTCATTCCTAAAATATCCTTGCTAATTAAGTATATTGGCTAAAACTATTATTATTAGAAGGATTATCTTGGAAAAAAATATATAAATATAAGAGACAAAATGGATTGGGGTCTTATAATTAGGACCAAATAAAAAGTCAAATGGGGTCTTATAATAAGGACCGGAGGAGTATTTATAATTTTGAAGAAACATATTTCTAAACACACATAAGCTAACCATTAACTTAAGAATGATAATATTTTCATGAATGGTAAGAAAATTATTACTTCAATAAAATCGAATAAAAATATTAAAGCAGAAGTGCATATTGAATTTTTTTTAAAATTTTACATAAGATTTTATTTAAATTTTTTAATTTTATAGTGTCTTTAAAATTTCCAACTTCGACATCGTGTATAAAAATTTTGACATTGAAATTTTAAATATTAATAAAATATTTTTTAGGGAAACTCTCCTAACAAAATACTTTTAAATGTCTAAAATTTGATTTTTTTTCTAAATAGCAATATGTTTTACAAAATTTTGGGTAAAGAATATTAAGATTAATGGACTGAAAAGATATTTTTTTAAATAAACTAAAATTTTATATAAACTTAAATATCCACAACGGAGTAAAAAAAAAAAATTCATTACCCATTTTCATTTCGTTAACCCATGCGGCGGTACTGCCAGGTTTCCTTGCAGTCGCACTCCAGAAATTTCACAATCCCTAGCTCCCCCGATATTTCATTCAACTCGAGGTTCCATCGTTGCCGTCTCCGGCCTCCTTTCTGTTTCGTCGTTATCGGTGGCTTTGGCATCTCCTTTTTTTCTCTTTTGCCGGTGTGCGTATACCCTTCTACCTTCGTACTACTCTGCGAAAAAGAAGCAGGTAATCGCTAGTGTATATATCTTTGGCATTTCTTTCCCTTCGAGTGAAGTCTTGTGCGAAATATAGAGAACGAACAACTAATATAGAAGAATATAACATAACTCTGCTCGAACAGGAAGAACTAATATAGAATGAAGATGGCCGAATTATGTACGCCCAGCTTTGATTATGTGAAAAGATGTAATTTCGTGTACATGGAAGATATGGAAGACGCTACTGATTGTGCTTGTGAGCTCTGCTACTGTACGAGTCTTTGATGGCCGACTAGTGTATTAGCATATCTTGTATTTTGTTCTTCGATTGCCAGATACTGTATTGGCATATTTTGCGGGATCCTTTGATGGCTGAATATCTTATTTGGTGCTATGAATTATTTCCCACTGATCTGTAAAGTTTTTTAATTGTTGTTGTTAAGTGGCATGCTGATTGAATGCTCTATCAATTATTTGCTGTTGTAATTGCTGCTGAAAATGTGTTTCTCTGAATTATTTTTGTGATTGCATGTTTTGTGGTGGATGAATGTTCACACACACGCACGCACGCGCACGCGCACACACACGTTTTTGGATGAATGTTGTGTAGCTTTGCTTTATAATTATGTATGAATATTGCTTTGTTCTAGATGGTTATTTTTTCCCTTTATTGGGATTTAATTGTTATTTTTATGATTATGGACGACTATTTTTATCATTTTTAATATAATATTTTGAAATATGTAAATTATATTAATTTAATCATGACTAATTTGACGACAGATAAAGTATATGATTTGACCCTTGAATCTTGAACTAGTCCCTCAATATTTTATTTTTTTTAAGTGCCTTGCTTGATGTTGATTTTATGTATGCTGTTCATTAGCTGGGCTTGTAACGTGTTTCCTATTTGTGATAGAGATGACACCTTCCTGCTCTTTCACGAGTTACTTCTAAGATTGAGCATGCTTGAAATGAAAACCTAAAGAGGCTTCAGATCTTCCTGCTCTTTATATTAGTTGTTTCTTTTTCTATGTTACTTTTATTTTGATTTGTTTAGCGCAGTTTTCTGTCAACTGTTCATTTATTAGGACATGGCTGCTTCCCTACATATTCTATCATTCTGACGTTATACATCATTCTGTGATCCTGTTCTCGGTGTTTCTTTCTGCAAGAAATGATCCTTTGCAGGCATGACCTTTGTCTGATATGTGAGATTCCTGTTTGGTTCACAAGCTGTTAATCGACTTTTTAAGTTTGTTTTCGTCTCTTTACGAGGGGATTTGGGTGAGGAAGGCTTTTAAAGAAGTTATCATTTTTCTATCAAATGCAGTACCTTAGAACGACCTTTCTGGTGATAATTGGGTGTCTCTTAATACTTTAGAGTTGTTTCACCTAATTCTTTCCAAATGTTGGAGAAGAAAACCTTGCAATTTGCATTTTATGGGATCCTCTGGTTTGTATTTGCATCTGATATGCAAAGATGTTGTTCAGCTGATCTGCAGCATTGCTTGTCTATTAAGTTCAAGGGCTTTGGGAACAATAAGAAGCATAAAGTCCTTTAGTACTATGCATTTTTTTTTCCCAAGTTTGTGGTTTCTATTAGTAGAATAGAATTTTAGAGTCTATAGTCAGAAGTTTCTTTCACCATCCTGGGTAGATAATTATTTTTTGGCTTCTTTATCAAGTGCTGGAATTTCTTTTTTTTAAAAATCCTAAACTTATTAGTTTTGCAATGCTTTTACGTTTTCTATTGATTCAAGGTTTTATTTCTGGTTGGGTAATATCTTATCTTTTCTCTTCGATAAAACCACTTCCTTATTGACAAACAAGAAGAACAAGAACAAGAACAAGAACAATGATGACATTGGAAATTGAAGGCCTGAAGAATTAAATCAATTGTCCAAGGATGACATTGTAGCCTTATTGTTTTGGTGTTAGTACTATTTAATGAAAAAAATATTTTTTAACCAGCATGTGTTCTGTGCATTCGCACATAGCAGTGATAGCACGAGATGAGCTCCACTGTTTATTGTTTATTAACGATGTGGCTCCCCTATTTTTGATATTTTAATATATTGCTGATTATTTTGATTTTTATTTTCAGCATTTAACAACCGGAGCTTATACAATTAGTGGCTAGTTATCTTCAATTCTAACGAAAGGACAGCATGCAAGTTGTTCCAGCTGAAGGTGAAAATGCATTGTTACCTGTTGGTTCAAGGCCAATGGAGTGGTCTACTGTCCCATATAGGGCTCCACAAGCCCCTGGGCCAAATGGAAAGATGCGGACATCAAGTTTGGACTCACCAATCATGTTGCTGACAGGTCATCACAGTGCTATATACACCATGAAGTTCAACTCAGCAGGAACAGTGATTGCATCTGGATCTCATGACAGAGAAATTTTCCTCTGGAATGTACATGGGGATTGCAAAAACTTCATCGTATTAAAAGGTCACAAAAACGCTGTTCTAGATCTTCATTGGACTACAGATGGGACTCAGATAGTGTCAGCCAGCCCTGACAAAACTCTGAGGGCATGGGATGTGGAAACAGGAAAACAAATAAAAAAAGATGGCTGAACATCTGTCATACGTGAATTCATGTTGCCCTTCTCGGAGGGGGCCGCCTCTTGTTGTCAGTGGTTCTGATGATGGGACTGCTAAGCTGTGGGATATGCGGCAAAGGGGTTCCATCCAGACATTTCCAGATAAATACCAAATTACAGCTGTCAGTTTCTCCGATGCATCAGATAAGGTATTCACCGGTGGTATTGATAATGATGTCAAAGTTTGGGATTTGCGTAAAGGTGAGGTAGTAATGACACTTCAGGGTCATCAAGATATGATAACTGGCATGCAATTGAGTCCTGATGGTTCCTATCTTCTTACGAATGGCATGGATTGCAAGCTTTGCATATGGGATATGCGCCCTTATGCCCCTCAAAATCGCTGCGTGAAGGTATTGAAGGGCACCAACACAACTTTGAAAAGAACTTGTTGAAATGCAGCTGGTCACCCGATGGAAGCAAGGTCACAGCTGGTAGCTCAGATCGAATGGTCTACATATGGGATACCACTACACGACGCATCTTGTACAAGCTTCCTGGCCATACTGGATCTGTTAATGAGTGTGTATTTCATCCAAATGAACCTATTGTCGGGTCTTGCAGCAGTGATAAGCAGATTTATCTGGGGAGATCTGAGGCTTTGACAACCGTAGGCAAGAGTTCTACTTGTATGTGCCTGGTGGGTTGGAGATGCTGGGTTACGTGTTTTGGGGAGATCTGGGTCGCTTGGTCAATTTAGTGACTGTAATATTCTGGCGCAGTATTTTCGCTCCTCGTTTTGTTGCAGAACATGTTATCGATTTAGCATCTATGGGTAAGGTGTCATCGACACTGAACTTCAGGGGCTTATGTTTTGATCTGATGGTGATATCCTTATCCCTCTGAAATAGTGTCCGAGGTGATGTAAGAACTAAGAATTATCCATTGTTATCAAATTCGTGAGTTAACTTTTGAGTTTAATATTTTATATTTTCAGCTTATAAAATTATGTTACTTGTTGTTTTTGTAAACTGGTTGAATTTACTAGTTTACTTAATGAATTTGTTGTTTTTACGTTTTTTAACTTACAAAATTACGGGGTGTTTGGATGAGACAAAACCATGGTTTGCAGAATAGCTTCTGGAGAATAGATTCTGGAGAGAATAAATTTTGAAAGAATAGATTTTCTGGAAAAGTATTTTGATAAAGTGAGAGTGTTTGGATAATTATTGTCAGAAGTGCTTTTTGATATGTAGAAATTACTAAAAAGGACATAAGTTTAAATGATAATTACATAAATATATATTCATAATATATGTTTATTTGAAGTAATAAATTTATTAATAATATATATTTTGGCAACATAATAAATATGGCATAAATAATATAAATAATAAGAAATTAGTGTGTATATATATTAATAAAATAAATAAATATGTTTTTAAAAAAATGATTTATTTTGTCAAATAATTGTACCCTTGAGCTGATGAGTACCCCCGCGTGCTTGTTCCCTCCGTAGCCAATAATTGTCCCTCCTCATAATTGTCCCTCTTCAGAAGCTGCGCCCCACCTGCTTATCTGAAACCAAGGTTTTGCCTAAAACCTTGGTTTTAAAAAAAAATGGGGTGTTTGGCAAAAAGCCAAACACCCCCTACATCAACTTACTCTTAAAATTATGCTAAATTTTTAGACTATATTTAGTAATTTTATATGTGAATTTTATAGAAATTTTTTTTCTTGAATACGGTAAATTATGAGTATTAATGGATTTAATTTCAATTACATTTTAATTATTTAATTATATATTTTTAATATCAATTTATTAATAAAAATAAATTTTTATGAGTTATAATTGAGTTTATATCCTTATCACGTGAGTTTGTTTAAATTGTGAGTTTTTCGACTTTGAAATTATGATTGTGTCAAAATGGAGGATTATGAAGGTGATGAATATCTTTTAAGATTGTTTAGTATGAGGAACTCGTCGAATTATGTAGTTTGGAATATGAAAGTATCCAATTTGAGTTAATACTACTTCCGGTCCTTAATATAATCTCTTATTTGATTTTTATTTTAGTCTTAAATATAAGATCTTAATCCACTTTGTTTCTTGTATTCATGTATTTTTTTAAGATAGTCCTTCTAACAATGATAGCTCTAGCAATACACTCAATTAGCAAGGATTTTTAAGAAAGACAATACCCATTTATTACAAATAACTAACTTAATTTATTTTTTAAAACTTGGATCATTTTGTTCCTAGAGAGACTAAAATATATGATTTGAAACTTAGAAACCAAAACTAAAATGATAACAAATTTAAGGGATTAAAGATTATATTAATTCGTTTAATTTTATCGTTTTCTTGAATAGGTCCCTTTCCTTCGATTTGTTCCTCGTTCCTTCGATCGGCTAGCATTGACATGAACAAAGAATAGCAGCATGAACGCAGAGCCTTTGTTGAGATCGATCAACGTTTAAGATTCTTAATAACGAAAATAGAAGATTAAACTTCCGATTTCATTTGTCCGTTGCTTATGGAGAACTACAAAGATCGTTAACATTTTGATACCATCCTCTGTTGTCAATATAAGACGATAATAGCAAGTGACTAATTTGAAAAAAATTAATAACTTAATTATAGTTTCTGTTATATGATTTCTTTGCAATATTTATACGTACTATTAAATTATATATCAATTTATAAATTGAATCAGTTAGATTAGAAAAATAATAATAAATATAAATATTTAAAGCGTTTTATTTATTTTTTTAATTTTTAAATTAATCAACTGATTTTTTTTTTACACTTGTCAACTATGTGGAGATAGTAATTCGAAATACGACTAAGCAATAGCCCAGTCTACCTGGTAAAATGGGGGACCATGGTAGTCAAATTGAGTTGGGTTAAGTTTGCCCAGGCTTAATCTTTATGGCTGGGATAACGATTGGCAGCAAAGAATTGGTTTTGCATTATAGGAAGTAAAGGTCGAATCATATTTAGAATTACTTATAAATATATCTTATGTAAATTGAAACAAAACTTCTCTCAGATATTTATCTTATTAATCATAAATCACGATTAAAAGTTACTTATAAGTCATTCTAAACAGGCCATAAATAAATGAATTTTATATCATAAAACATGAAAAATATTTAAAAAGTGCTTTCTTTTTTCGATGACAATTTAAAAAATGCTTCTAAGAGGTGCCCAAATCATTAATCAGTGCTTAAATTTCTTTATGGCTCCATTTGGTTCACAGATGAAATGAAAATGAAAACAGAAATAAATTAAATTTAATGTATGTTTGGCATGATAGGAAAAATGGGTGAAAATTATTTTAGGCATGTCATTTAATTAATTAGGGTTCAGTTCGGCCACATGGGAGGAAGAATGCATGATCACATGAGAGCTTTTTGAAGGATGTTTTCACACTGCACGGATACAGTCGGTTTCAAAAGTAAATAAAATACTAGTTCCGATCTTTAATATAAGACCTTGTTTGACTTTTATTTTGGTTCTACATATAAGATCCCAATCCACTTTATCTCTCATATTTATATTTTTTTTTCCAAAGTAGCCATTCTAATAATGATAGTTCTAGTCAATACACTTGATTAGTAAAAATATTTTAGGAAAGACAACACCTATTTAAGACAAATAACTAACTCAACTTGCTTCCTTAATCTCCTCAAATTAGTCAACTGGCTCTTATAATTAGAATCGGAGGTGGTAGTAATTTTTATTGTTTTCTTTATTTTCTCTGCGCTAGTTGTGATTTTAACAAAAAAATGCTGGTGCAAGCCATCTTGCAAATTACAAAAGCCTAACACCACAATAACTTATTTACCTAAATGTCATTACATGCACCCTCTACATCAATTCCTTTACAACCAATATAAAAAAACCTGTTATAAACAGCCCTTTTGTACTAATGTTATGACAAATTTAACATTAACAACATAAAATTATAAGTCTAAGGTCACTAATAATTAGATAATTAATACTCTTTTGGTTTTAATATAAGATCTATTTTATAGTGTAATTTATACTATAAAATGGATTTAATATTACGATTAGAGAGAGTAATAATGAGCGGGGCTGTCAACAGTGCCTAAAAATTTTAACTAAAATGATAGTCAAGTTTTAAAGATGAACTTACTGTTTGGTCTAAGGAAGAGGAAAAAGGTCAGGCATTTAATTATATCTTGTCTAGGCTAGTTAGAAAGGATAGGGAAAAGAAGAATTTTAATAATACTTTACTTGATGGGAAAGGGAACAGCCACATCTTTGTCTTATATTCATGTGATATAGTAAGAAGGATAATTTGAAAAAATTTAAACAAACATTAGGGCATGACCAAAAAAACCCCACCCTTCCAGATCCATCCATCTTGGAGAGAAGGGGAGGAAAAATTCCCCTCATAGAATATGAGAAAATATATATTAATGATAAGTTTTTAAGAACAATAATCAATTTCTGACAAAAACAAAAGAAGAACAATAATCAATTATAAAGAGGTATATTTGCCTAGGATTAGAGCTTGCACCCTCCTCTTGTAAATGCAAGAGATTTATGATGTTATTATACCATCAGGCCACTAGGAATTTAATAATAATTAGGTCTTCATATAATTTCTAATTGCAAATTGTAAAGAAATGGTTGAAATCTATGTAAGACTGCAAATAAAAGAGTGTTAGTTGTAAATAATTATTGAGACCTAAATTAAATTGGTCTTTTTCTGACCCAATAGTTACTAAACTCTATCCCTTTATTAATGGTCCCAAATTGTAATTCAGGGTGATGATTTTTTTTTTTTTTTTTGGCAAAATGTCAATTTCTCGCCCAGAATCCTACTTTAAGATATAAAATGTACATTATTTTAAATTGCATGGGTGCTAGACATTGTACACCTGTGGAGGCATTTCATTCCTTCCTGTGTGATTCCTCGCTGAGGGAGAAGCCATCCCGGATAGGAGTCATCCTCACCACTATCAATACCGCTTCCAGTAATGGCTTCAGCTTCACTAATCATTCGTTGACCTCTCCCTGCAAAACCGATCCTTTCCGAGCTTCTGCCACAACTCCCTATCGGTCGGGGGCATCAGCACATGGCTCAGGCTTGGATTCGGCACTCGTTATCGGAGTGCAAGCCAAGGGGCCACTTCACC